>NC_056745.1:740641402-740888902 GCF_019279795.1 Protopterus annectens | reverse complement strand
ATAGTTAGATGTGACTGCTGCTGTACCGGACATTACATGTACCTTGTTACACTCTTCTCCCTAAGGGCTACCTGGGCCTTGCAGTACCAGCACAATGCTGTTGTACAAATGGGTTGATAGGCATGGGATACCCACTGAGTACTGGCAAGTGTGTGCATGTGTGCATGTATCTATATATGTAGAGTACAGAATTCTGAAGCCATAGTCTCCTATTACAATATGCATTGCCACACAGTATTAGGGATAGTGATGTTTCTGACCATAGGAGAGGCATGACAATGCATCACCCTACTATGCCTGTGGCATGTGCATTAGATGCATATCCTTGTAGTAGCACTCTTGGGATGGACAAGGGGTTGTATTGTAGCCCTGGTCAATGTGTGATGGTGGGTATGTCAGGGTGTTATTATGGGTTTCAGTGCATACAATATCCACAGTGGGGAGTGGGTGTTGGGTATACTGTCTTTACACCATGGTACCCCTGGTACACGTCCTATGTTCCACTATATGGGGGCCACTGTCACCATCAACTATACAGATGACTGATAACACTATCCAGCCCAGTTATGCATGTGCTATGTGCAACTTACCTGTAACACAATGGACACACTGATAAGATACTTAGCACTGATAGGCCCAGGTCTCTCAGATGTGTGTCTGACTGTTATGTGTTTGTCAATGTGTATATGATGGTATGTCACATTATGTATTGTCCATAAACAAACAGTAAATCACCCATTACCATACTGTACATGCCTGGGGATGTTCTTCATGTAACATGTAACCTGGAACACACCTTATCCTAAAAGCTGTGTGGTGTGTGCAATTAAAGCCACAGACATCAGTAGCGCTACATACTTAGGTCGGGGCCTACTTCCAGTGCTGCCAAGTAAGAGTGTGTGTGTGTGTATGTGAAGGAATCTACTTCAGTTTGCAGAATATACATGTCCCATGAGGTCATCTGTTCGAGAACTGCCTGGCATATACTAACATTTCACAGGTATCATCCTGTGGACATACAGTCCATCACAACTAGTGTTAGATGTGTAAATGCCCTCTTCCCCACTGTATAGGTGTACAGCGATACAGGGGGTTGGTATATATAGCTGGATGTGGCTGTTGTGGACGCAGCCACCATCATTGCCGTTACTGTTGAGTGCATCCCCCCGCTTAGCTGACCATAATACAGTACAGTTCATGTTAACAGGTTAGGTAGTTGTCTATCACACTATCTGCAGTTCTACAGCATCTCTCACCCTCCAAAGGGTAGGGGTGTTCCACCCACACCAGCACACATATGTTTACAGAGTTGAGGATTGCACTACATTGGGGAAGGGGACATATACCCTGCCAGTACCATCGTCAATGACATTAAACTAGCGGACTGCTTATTCCCCAATGTGTTGTGCCTATTCTGGCTTTGTGGAATTACATAGGCTTCAATGTGCTCCTTGCACAGGTACATACATCCATGTGCATAGTACTCTCTGTGTATTGCATCAACACCAAAGCCTCTGTGTGTGTTATACACAAACATGTGGTGTGTACCACCCAGTACACTTACCATTTGTCCACTGTAGAAGGGCTGCTAACAGCAGCCACCATGCACTCACCTGTATACACCAGTCCCAGATCTATCAGCCATGAGGCACATGCAGTAACTGTTATACAGACCTATGACCTGTGTTCACCTGTACCCAGGATATGGCACAACCAAGGTGTCACCACAGTGCCATATCCCTTGTAGGATACAACAGCAGACCATCCTCCTGCTGACACATGGACACCTACAACACAAATGGATTACATTATGGAGACCACAATCACTATGTGTTAATAACAGCTATAATGCATCATGACTGGACAGCTACACTTCCTGACATGTAAGCATTAAACTTTACTGCTGACAACTTGTTATACAGCAGTACATTGGTACACCCTAGTACAGTCACCGTGTGCATCAGAACCATATTAGCCTGTCCCTGCATCGATGTTATGGATGACAGGGATGTGGCACAGGTATCATCATATGCATAGGGTGTGTTGTTGGTTTGCCAGAGACCTAGGCTGAGCCATATGTTTACACCATGTGTGTGAGTGAGGGGTTTTAATTATTGATATGGCTGTGGTGATGTGGTGTTTGTAGGTAAGAGGTTGCCATAGCTGTGTTTGTATTGTGTGTGAGTATGCATGCCCACAGTTCTATACAGATGTTTGTTGGACAGCTGCAAACCATACCTGGCAGGGTGAGCAGTTTACCGCCTCCAGCCATGGACACAAGAACTGTGCCTGCCAGGGGTTCCACGGTCATGTCCAGGTACAAGCTACAATATGGTACCCTCCCCTAATGGTGACATATGTCTGCTGGAACCAGGTCCCTCCTGGGTCTGGCCATGGCCACACGCATGTGGCCTGCTGTAGTGTGGTGTGGACAGTGGCCCCTCTGCAGTGCTGGGGCTGGTACTGCCACTACAGGAGTGGCTTGGTGTCCTTGCATGCCCATGTCGACCTCCAGCTGTTGATGTTGCTGGCCTATGTCCACGTGGCCATCACATCACTCCCACCACATGTTTGAGCATGGTCAATCCAAGGTCGAGGAGTCCCACCATCTCACCCCACCATCTATCCATGACCTCTGTATAATAACAGTGGGCACCTGCAAGATCATGGATGTTGTCAGTAACAGCTGAATGGGTAGCCCTCTGCAGCCTCAGAGCCTGTTTAGTGTACCGTTCCATATGTGCCTGCACATCCATGACAGCCTGAAACATGCATCTGGTGGTACCAGATGTGGCACTTGGGGCACGATGACCAGCAGCCATCTAATGAACACCCCTGTACATTTGCCTATGTGGTACCTTGCTAGATATCTGGCTATGGCTGCTGTGTCCAGAAACATGTGCCATAGATACCACACTGTCCTGTTCCAAGCCACCAACAGCCAACTGTTCCTCTGCTATGGCTACTGGTGATGGGGTATATATAGGGACTGTGACTGTGTGCGAGGATGGGGTGGATAACAGCAGGATGCCAAATGATGGTGCAGCTTCGGCCTCTGACAACACCACCTGTGCCTCAACACACCTATCATCATTTTCAGTGTCTGTATAGACACCATCATCAGATTGCCTGCAGGAGGGACCCTGACCCACCTCGCCACCTTTGAGGGGAAAACAAGAAATGCATTTTAAGACCTGTACGTCATTGCTTAACAGTACACACACACACACACACACACACACACACACACACACACACACACACACACACTGACATTCCACCATAATACTTACCTGTCCCTGAGTTCACAGACTGTCCCTAGTTTATTCTCTTAAGTTCCCCATCCTGCATCAGTCTTGGATACTTACAGTCAATAATACCAATCATTAATGTATCATTCTTCTAATTGCCTAGAAAAGTGATCACAAAACATGACCTGTTACTCCATTACCTCTTTGACTTGAATGGAGTTGGTTTTTCAAAGACTTCCTGATGTCATCCAGTGTTCATCCTGGTTTTCTCCAGACATATTGAGCATGGCCCCCATATGTTAGGGGCTACTACAGTCACTCTATAATGACATGCACTGGAGTGTCATACGTAACTATTGTTCAGTAGATGCAAGATCTGTTGCTCTATTAACTTTTTATGTGGACTACAGTAATATTTGAAAACACTCTCTGGTGTTGTCTTGTAATTCCCAAATGCATCTGTAGTGCTGCATACATGGGTATTCTTTCAGCTTTCTGCTGATTGCAATTATAACAGTATCCCTGGTGTCTAGTTTCCCTCCCAATGCATGTTCCATGCTACAGACCTCATTATACTATCAGCTGTCCTGAGATTACATGTCAGATAAGTATTCCTGGTGTCTCATGTGTCTGTCCATGTCCATGTACTGCACGTTTTCAAAGGGAAGTCAAGAGGTATGAACAACCCCACTCTCACACATGTGCATACATCGACACACACGCACAAACATACAGACACATACACACACACACACACACACACACACACACACACACACACACACACACACACACACACACACCCTACACACATCAACCCCCCTCCACTCCACCAGATTGCACTTACAGACAAAATAACCCCCCCACACACACATACACACACACGCACACACGCTTACAGGTGAGGTTGCACAAAGATATTACACACAGACTTCCCATTACCTATCTGTCAACATGCATGACATATGGCACTCAACAGCATGCAGTGCAGCTATAGTCAATCCCTACTAGCAACATTATACATCTCTGTGATGCATGGGTTGTGTTAGTAGGTGATGCTCCTTTCCCTGAAACACACTGCACCCATGTACACAGTATTGCTGTGCACCTGTTCGGCACCCTGGCATGTACTGTGCACCATACCTCACAGGTATGCACACCATTGCAGAATGTGTATTATTGTGTCAGTTATGTTTGCTCTGCTGCTCACAGCCCCTATGTGTTTGTCCGACACATACCTGGGATGATATGTGGACAGATGTCATTTGTGAATGCCTGATGTCTGATTTACAGATCTCATCATCAGCGGCGCATGTATGGCCAATACAATACAATTACACTGACAAACTTCAAATCTTACCGTGGTTATGTGGAGTGTACACACCCTTATTGATATGATGCCCTCTTCCTTGATATGCCATGGGACCACATTACTGCATATGTTAACATTACATGAACCTGATATGTGACATATGATCTGTACAATCAAATGCAGTGTCAAACAAATGTGTTAGTTGTGCAGATGCTGACTGAGATGCATACACTTTGTGTGTGCATATGTGTGCACGTCCTTATCATGATGGTTTGTTGCACCTGCTGTTATGTGTACTACAGCAGTCACTATTCCTGGCAGGGGCATACTAGCATGGGCCAACTGCATTTGCCAGTATTTGATCAGTCTGCCCTACAAATGTCCCCCAACTCTGCATGATTGCAAGGTCAACTCATGTGCACATCCCTTGGAGGTCACACAGTGCCATCACTATTGCTGTGGAGTCAGGGTTATGTCTGCCACGGTTCCTGACCTTGACTGTGTGCAGATACAGCCATTTGTAGCATCCTTTGGATCTCTGCTTCAGTGCACTGTTGTGTCATGATGACACCCCCTCCCCACCCACAGCCTTTTTACAGATGCTTGACAACTATGGCCTACACGTGTGTCATTTTGCAGCATCCCAAACACTGAATACCATGTGTACCAGCCTAGTCCCAGCTAATGAATGGCAAACATACAGGTGTACACTGGCACCGGCAATGTACAGATGGGGATGGTGGGCCTGAGGTGAGGTGAGGTATTGATTGTGCAGCAGATGTATCTTAATTGATACTGTCTGTAGGTTTTCAACGTGGTCTTGGTACACTGGTACACATTGTAATGCATGCCGTTTGGGGACTTTTTCTGTTATGCATATGCTACCTGTAGAGAGGCCTGGCTGATGTTTCCTGTGGTACAACTGTCCCATCTGATTACCCTAACCCATGGGCCACACTTATGCAGAGTCCAGGCAAATGCTGACATGGGTACTGCACAACTAGTACTTGCTAGACATTCCTGCAATTCCCTCAGGTTTGTGGCATGTTACTAGGCAGCCTACATGACTAGTTTGCAACATGTGACATCATCTGTCTTGGATGGACATCTGTTTATTTTCTACATTAATCCTGTCCCATACATCCTCACCACATACATTCCTGTCTGCACCATTTGCCATGGTATATGCAATGGTGAGGTATGGCTACATGTCCAACTCCTGGTGCTACCTGTTGGGTATGGAGTCCATGACATGGCATGTAAGATGTGTGCAAGCCATGGCTGCCTCTGTTGCAAGTAAGTGGGCACATTTGATGGCCAAACGTCTTGAACAGCAGACCATTTATTGGTGTGACATTGGGGACCTGTACTTGCTGGAAGGTCCATACTCATGAAGAATGCATGCTGTCAGTACTTCAACAGCTGCTTCCACTATATGTTATTTGGAGTGTATGCACACATATGCTTCCAGTGTTTGTGAAGGTATGTGTTCCCCATATTTGCTGTCCTAACATAGGATTCCATATTATACATTCATTGCTCATGTTAGGACCATATTGCAGGTTGTAAAGGTTGTGGACTGCAGTATTGTGATATGCCATAGTGTAGATCTGTAACAGTTGTCATTGTAATACTGGTATATACACTGTTGCAGCACTGTATAAGGATAATGTTTCGACATGTCCCTACTGCAGGCCATTTGTCCCACCATTATGTTCATCTCTGTGCACACATTTTGCAATGACAGGATGCTAGTTATATTGCAGGAGTCTGACATACCCTTCAGATACACCATCATAGTGACCACCGTGATGCAGTGCAGTTAAAAGCAACAATATGTGAACATGTACAGCATGCATTATGGGTAGGTGTGTTAAATGTGTGCATGGAATATACCATGGCCATAACATGACCGGTGTATTGACAAAAATGAACAAACGCCCTGGAGGTATACCAGACATAATTGTGTGAGAGATGGGATGCCAGTAGCCACACCTATGGCATTGGTACAGGGTGGGTCCAACATTACAGTACATCAACAATACAAACCCACAATACTACAGATTATGCACATCTGTTTATAACTACAATGCAGCAACAGACTATATATATTTCATCTCACATATGCATGATCTAACTCTACAGATGTGGATGGAAATGCAGCAGTGGTCTACTGATGTGCTCTGTGGCCTTACCTGCACACTCTTCTGCTATTGTGTGGGTAGCACCCACCTCCACTAGTTGTGTTTGCGGGTGGGCAGGTGCCCCGAGGCTGGCAAGGAGCTCTTCAACATGTGTCAGGATGAGCTGGATGGCATGACCACCCCCTGTTGCAAAATGGTCCCCCCTGACCACAGCAGCATGCTGATGGGCATGGTGGAGTAGATCAGTGCATCGATGTCGAACCTGTTCATAACTGTGGTTATGCAGGCTGGCATTGTTTACCTTGTGGACAAGCTCATTCCACAGGGTGGTCTGCTCCTGCAGATCATGGGCTGTATGGCCAAACAAGGTGTGGTAGTGCTGCACCAGGTATGAGATGATGACATCCTCCTCCTCCGCTGTATACATTGGCAAGCATTCCCTCTACATATTGCCTGAAAGACATAAAGATGGAAATAGGTCTGAGGACTTCATACTGCAAAGATATCATAGTTGTTAATACACATCTCTGTCTCCCCCCCCCCACCATAACTGCAGCAACAATCTGATCACACAACTCAAAGGGTATATCTATAGAAGACCTACCATTGGGAAATATATCATATTGTGCAGCAATTTGTGCAATGTGTTTGTAGTCATGTTCCATGTTGGGACACTGTCATTGGTGGCCTGCTACGGACAATGTCACCTGCATGCCATTGTAAGGGTCACTATGGTTCCATATATGCATGTGTTCTGTTTGCTATGCGACTGCTGCACATCTGTTGTTTTGTGTTAATGGGGATATCTATGTATGCTGCTAGACATAATCTGGGAATATGTGGACTATTACTACCCACATATGTTCTATAACAGTAACACAATAGCATGTTTGGGGAACAGTTGCCAGCAGAACTACCTCTCCCATGTTATCAGGCCACATCACATGTGGGACCAACCCTAGGACCTCCTTGTCTACTGGTCCTGCACTACCTTCAGGTGCAACCACATCAAGGGGTGGTGTTCACCTCCCCGGGAGCACACACAGATAGGATCCTGTCACCTGAAGTCAGGTCCAGGATCTGGTGCATAGGGAGCTCCACAGAGACTTGGAGGATGTGCTACAGAACCTTGAGGCCGTCAGTACACACTCACAGGGTCCTCCTGCTCCTCCTGCTCAGCCCCCAGCCCAGGCCCCTTCAGAGCCATGAAGCTGATGTTGTAACTTCCCTTGGGTGTGGACCTTGGTCCCATTGTTTCCATATGGAGGCTCATGGGCTTCCACATCACAGACAACACTCCCCATCCATGGTGTTTACCCACCATGTGTCATATACTGCCCCTGTATGCTGTCTTCTCTATCTTCCAACCCAACCTACCTCCACAAATGTACCTACTATCCTTCCCAAAATTACCAGTCCCACCTTCAGAAACAAGGGCAATGTGTTCCCAACATGGGGTTCACACCTAACATAACTGTACATTTTGCACCCACTTACTGCAGTATATATATATATATATATATATATATATATATATATATATATATATATATATATAATGTGTGTGTGTATTGATATGTGTGATGTTCCCTCACACATATTGTGCAGCACTGTCATTCAACACTAGGGGACATGTATTTATATAAATATGTGTGTGTGTTTGTATATATCTACGAGTGAACACTTCAAGGAATCCAAACACTTCCCCAACGACTACAACCACAAGTTGATTCCAAGAAGAAAAAACTGTGACAGGATCCAAACAACCATAAATGTTAAAAAACATATCTTATTTTTAAAAATTTCTTTTTTTTAAAAAAACAATAATACATACTAAAAAATGACTGTATGCTATATAACTATACTGGCTTCCCCACAATTCATACAATTCTATACCTAACGGGAATACCCAGCAGTTCAATGTACAAAATTAATTACTATAAATAATACAATGCGCATATACATATTAATGTTTTCAGAATTTATATAAAAAGAAAGACAAGAATAATGCATTATATAGGCACCTAGAATGAAGTGCTGGATGTGACTCATTTAGGTTTACAATATTGGAGGTGATTAAGAGTAATCCAAGGGTAGGGGATGTTAAGGCAATATTGGGGGAAAGAGAAATCAAATGGCAAATAAGATTGAATGCTGGTAGTGCCCCTGGTATTAACGAATACATTCCCACCAAACCTCTTATTAGAACTTAGTTACAGTTTATAATGCAGTCAGTGTAGTTTTTAAGACAATTATTGAATGAGGTATATGCAGTATATTTATCATATTGTATATAAATGCTGAAAACATCCATGCTGCTTTGAATAGATTGCAGCATGGATTTTGTAGGTGATGCACATGATCAGGTGATGGCCTCTGCATCACTCAGTGTCCACCACTTGCTACCTGCATGTAGCATGCTGTGTAGTACATCCAGTTACCACTGTCATGGCAACTCACTACTGTAAATTCCTACATCATGTGGACGTGGTCCCTTTACCTTTCCTGTACAGAGGACATCCTTCCTGTATGTGGGCAGCAGTGTTACAGACAGCAAGTAGCAATACATCTTACAAGAGGACTTGCAGACTCAGGCCAGCTACATATTTGTATAAGGTTCTAGACCTAGAGACACTGTGAGCAGTGTTGTTATATGCATTGTATACCACTAGTATTACAGGGTTTGTGTGTACATACTAGTTTAGCATGGAATGCAGTCTGTCTGCATAACTCTAAACTGTGGGCCTATCCACATGATGGCCAGAGGATTGCCTGTTATGTTTTTGTCTGTCCACCACACAGGTCTTGTATCAGATATATCATTGCCATTCTGTCTGGTGAGAGCTATCAGTAAATGGCTACATCGATTTGTGTTTTTGACTTTATATTCTTGACTAAGGGTATGTTGCAAACAATCCTGTAACACCAACAACTTTCTCAGTATATAACAATACTATTGCAAATATGGGCCTGTGTTCTGGCCTCTGGCCTCCAGCTATATACCAGACTTTGTCCATATGACATGCAGTAAGAGGTTGTTACGTAGTGGCCTGTGATTATATTGTGCTGCCATTTCTGCCATCATTCTAGTGATGATGTGGTCCACACACATATTGTGGGGTAGAGTCCATATATATGTGGGCTGCAGCTGGACAAAACATGTGTGCCCATCTGCAGTCCAGAGGGCAGTGTATGTAACACTGTTATATGCCCCTGTAAGTCAGTCTATGGGGGAGGGGTATGCACCATATATAACCTAGGCTGTTACAACATGTGAGGGATATCACTAATAAGACACCTTAAGGTATATGGCTGTACATTTTCATAAATTTCACCTTGGGAACATTGGTGGCCTAGTGCTTACTGTCATACAGACTGTTCTGTTTGTCAGCGTGATAGTGATGTTTTAAGTTAAACATTGTTATGTAACAGATACAGCCTCATTGTGACAACTTAATTCTTTTCCACCTAGGGGTGGAGTACAGAGTGTAATTGGAGGCTGCTGAACTACATCTGCATTACTTACTGTTGATTGATTGTTGTCCTATGGCACAGTCTTTCTTTACTGTTGTACTACTTAAAGGCCTTGGCATGGACAGCAACATATGTTATGCTTTCGGAAAACTGTATAAAATGATCTGCTTGAGAGTTGCATTACTCAGTATGTATTTCAAACACCTAACAGCTATATGACATGATATACAACTGTAATAGTACACAAATAAACATTTCTTATCTATGCAACCCTGTGTGTGGTGTCATATCCTTTGACTTCTCTGTGGGTATATGTTTCATGCAATAATTGTCTTTTGTATGAGAGTATCATACATTGTCCATTTTAAAAGGTGGTAACTGTAGGAATATTGGCTGTTCAATATTCTGTGCACCCTCTAAATATGTATCTTCCTATACATATCTATACGTAATAATATATGTATATGTGTGTGTATGTGTTTATATATATATATATATATATATATATATATATATATATATATATATATATATATATATGTGTGTGTGTGTGTGTGTGTGTGTGTGTGTGTGTGTGTGTGTGTGTGTGTGTGTGTGTGTGTGTGTGTGTGTGTGTGTATATGTTATCAATGGAATGTTTATTGCCAGACAGTACTGTATGATATGTTATTGGTACCATCCTGACATCATACAGGTGGCATGGATTACTGTTAACTTCTTGTGGCTATTTTGTGTAGGGTCCTGGGTATGGGATTTGCAAGTTTGGGCCCCCTCATCCCCATTAACGGTGCCTTTGGTCATATATGTAATTGTTGTGTTCTCTTTTATATCTATAGATATATATCTGTATATACACACACACACACACACACATATATATATATATATATATATATATATATCTTTTTACATATATATATATATATATATATATATATATATATATATATATATATAGACATATATATGTAGACATATATATCTATAGATGTATACACACACACACACACACACACACACACACACACACACACACACACACACACATCTACATGCATAAATACATTTCCTGTACTCAGTAGAAGGCAAATGCAGGTAAGGTATAAACAAATCACATCGAGATAACTCCAAAAAAATAACAAAAGTTTAATAAACTGACATGACCACTTTTGCAGTGGTAAACACTGCTTCATCAGACATTAAAATAAAACCATCCATTAATATATAAAAAAAGCAAAAACTCCTAGCCTATCCAGATTGCTAAAATTCCCTCCTAAAACATTAACTAAAACATAGAAAATTAAGACATACAATATTAAAGGGCATGCACCCATAAACACAAAATTTGCAATAAAAGCATCTCTGTCATGATGTACACTAGACAGATGTATATAAATACATCACTAAACACTGAGTCATAGAATGGTATATACAGACCATATATACATATACAACCATGAAAACAATATAATAATAATTAAAAAATATATATTTTAATTTTCTAGATCTAAGCACAAGCTTGATAGGGACACTATCATTCAAGCCATGACCTCTATGTGACCCTAGCCTTAGGATCCATTGTAATTCAGTCTCTTCTGTTTTATTTATAATATCTCCCATCCTCATGTTTGACTCCACCACATGTAGGATCTGAAAAACAAATGTATGTTGGATACCCGCCTGAATAGTGTGTTTAGACAAGGCATTGCCCTCCAAACCCTTCCTAGTACAATATAAGTGATCTCTCATCCTCTCTTTTAAACATCAGTTTGTTTTTCCGACATAGAACTTAAAGCAGATGACACAGTGTGCTACAAAAACCAGATTCATGGTATTACAATCCACCTTGGTCCATAATTGCCACAGGCGACCAGTGCCAAGATGTTTAAAATATCTAGACTCATCCAGATATTCACAGATGCACAGATGCACAGGCACTACATCTAAAGTGCCACCCCATTCAAAACTGATGTTATTTAACATCCTAGGGTAGCATAACTGCTGCTTCAGATTCTTTTGTATAAACATCGGTTCAGAGCCTACCAATTCTGATATTTTGTCATCCACCTGTAAAATGGACCAATTTTTACGAAAGATGTTCCTAGTTATATCCACATCTTGCTTGTACGAAAGCACTACAGGAGTCTCATGAGGTCCGGTATCATGTACAATAGATACTGACACCCTATCAGAAAAGTAGGTACCAGCCTGTCTTCTTTCATTCAACACTTTCTGACTAGCCTTGGCAATTTCCCTCTGACTATACCCTCTGGCTTCAAATGCATTGCTGAGGGAGTCTAATTAAATTTGAAAATCATTCTCATCACAGGACAGTCGAGATATTCTCATTGCCTGTCCTGTTACTACATTGATAAACACATGTGAGGGATTTATACGGTCCCTATGAAGGAAGGTTGGATGATAGCAATCCTTCCTATGTACTTGAGTGCACCAACTCCCCTCCTTCCTAAAAACATTAACATCCAAATAGTTAATAGATTGCACAGATTTACAGATAGTAAACCTAAGAAAATCACTAGTCTTAAGATCATTAAAAAATTCCATCAATTCATACTCAGTACCATGCCAGCCAACAAAAAAGATCATCGACAAATCGTCAGTAAAACATGATGTTAGATTCCCTCCCTTTCAAAATGTGCTGTTGCTCCCACTCAGCCATGACAAGATTGGCATACTCGTTGGCACAACTCATGCCCATCACCACACATGAAATTTGCCAATAGCATTTCTTTTCAAATAAAAACACATTCTATCCAACACTAACTCAAGCAACATACATAGTAAATCTGCCCTCATAAACCTTTGGTAAGTTGCTACAATGACAGGTTTGTTTTCATATACATTTTCCAAATATTTACAGGTCTGACAGTCAGTTATATGACATTAAATGCTGCCTAAATATCAGAGATCATCACACTGATATGCCAGGGGGACAGGGTAACAGGCAGCAGATATGGAACAATTATCTGGACATTCTGGACAAATCCGTACAGTTGAGGGGTATGATTCTGCACACAGCTTACTACCACTTCCTGGATACGAATCATGGCTGTGTCTGCCAAAAATAAAACAGTGTATATCACAATTGAGTGTGCTATACGGATATTGCTGTGTATCTCTTCTCTAATTTCTGTCTATGAGTCTCCCATGATTTTACAATCTGACCTTGTAATTACAACACTCTTATACAGGGTTTCTTAGACAGTCTTATTATGTAGCACTGTGTGGATGACAGTGATGAGTAATACCTTATTATTCAGAGAAACTGCAACACTGACACTGCCATACAATACCAGACTAAACAGTACCAGTCCAGGATTTCAATATTTTATTTCTAGACACAGTTTTGTATCTGACAAACCTGTGGGGAGAATGTTTATTAACACTACCTGAATGTTGCCACACATGTTACCAGATTCCAAATTATTATTATGCACATACGTCTCACTCTGTTACTGCACACATTCTGGTCATAGCTTCACAACATGGGAGTTGGGATGGGACATACTTTGCTTATTTCTCTCATAACAATTTGGTGAGTTGCTACAGTGACAGGTTTGTTCTTATAGATATATTTCTGACAGTTATGGTGTCTGACAATCAGTTGTATGTCATCTGCTGCCTAAACTTCTGGTATCATCCCACTGATTTGCCAGGAATACAGGGTGACAGGCAGGGGAATTACACCAATTATCTGGACTTTTTTACAATATCTGTAGAGCTGTGGGGTATGATTCTGCATACAGCTTACTACCACTCCCAGGATTCGAACCATGGCTGTGTGTGCTAGAATTGCAACACTTCATGTGTCAGTTGAGTGTGCTATTTGGATTATGTTATCTATCTTTTCACTGTTTTCTGTCCAAGTCTCTCTCAGGTGTACAATATGACTTTGTGATTACAACAGTCGTATACAGTCATTCCCACACATTTTATTTATGTAGCATAGTGTGGGTAACATTGCTTAATACAACAGTACTATTAAGAGATTGCAACACTATATTACCATATGATACCAGAGTAAATACAAGCAGTCCAGGAAGTAGACCTTTATTGCCAGGCTGTTACCCTTTTATTTACATACAACCTATATGAGAATCTTACTGCCATATTGTCTGGTTTATTCAGTACATCCCATACACAATACAGGTTTTATACTGGCAATTAATTTTCTACTACTTTTAGATTTATTTCTTATGACAGTACATGCAAGATTATTACTAACCTGCCTCGCGATACAGCCTCTGCAGCCTACAGGCATGGGCTTCCTGATTGCTGCTGCTGTCAGAGACATAAGAGGAATATTTAGCCATACCTAGCCATAATACACATGAGCTGGTAATTATTAAACAGTTAGAATGAGTACTTACACATGGCTGGGACATCACCCTGCCTAGCTTCTTGGATCCACTGATCCAAGAGCTCCCTCTTCCTCCATTTCAGGTTGGCATAGTGATGCCCGACCTGCTCACCAGTTCGATGGATGCCAGTGGCACTGGTGAGGTTATGGGCGAGACAGTTCCAGGCTTCCACTTTATATTGGGAACCCTGGTACTGGCCCTGCAGCAGTCTCTGTTCATGGTCTTTAAACAAGGAGTCCTGCCATGACTTTGGACTCCTCAGTGCCCCAGTGCTGCACCTGGAAGTGCGATCCTTCTCCCACACCGGCCATAGTGCCTACAGGAGGAAGCTGCAACCAGTTTTGAGATGTATTACCACCTGTGGGGTTTACAAAGGGCTGATTTCTAACAGTTTGCCATGATCGGATGGTTTTGAAAACGTTAAGCTATGGGCAAACCTGCTTACCTAAGGCTGGCATTGCTTAAAGGTGTATACCAATAGGCAGATTGATTTAGCTGGCCTACACATTGCTTACACCTAGTAAGCAGAGGTGCGCAATGCTTAGCATTGCTTATTTTTAAATTTGCACACTATTTGCTGTTTGGCATTAATTTATCATTCATTACATGTTATATATTTGTTTAGTATTTGTGATTCATGTGCACGTACACTGTATGGGATCTTTGTGTTTATTGGGGGATTGCACCACTTTATTACAATGACACCTCACATCTGGACTTAATGCAGTACTCCATTTCACATATTTATGTTATGTAGCGGGTTATACAACATAAAACTGTATATAGATTTCTTTCACATGTAAACTGTGATTTTGCTATAGTGAGGATCTGTTTGGTGATACCACAATTTTATGTACTGCTGTGATGGCTTACTGGTTAACTGCTGTGACTATAGTGTATAGGGTTCAAGACCTGCAAGGGCTGTTTATTTTGTTGCTGGGCAGAACAGCGGCTGTTGGATACAGAGTGATTAAGGCACTTTTAAGCAGTTGTAAGTGGGTTTGCGCAGGTGTGGGTGGCAGTAAGCAATGCTAACATCCAGTTAAATATGCTTACAGGGAGTTAGCTTCAAAATTGCTTAACCTGTGTGCGCATTGCTTACCCCCATGCAAACAGGCTTAAACCCACTTACTACTGCTTAAAACTGCTTAATCCCACTTACCCCCGCACTAATTTAGACAGAAATGAAACATGGCTCTTGGGAAAGTGGTAGATTTGGGCACTCTATGGATTTATCATTCATTACATATTATACCTTCATTTCCTATCCCTGATTCATGTGTACATATACTGCATGCGGCACTTGTGTTTATCTGTGGATTTTACCACATTATTACAATGACACCTCACATCTGCACTTAATGCAGTACTCCAGTTTACAAATATATGTTATTTAAGTAGGTTATAGAGCAAAAAAAAGTTCAAAAAGTGATTTCACATGGAAAATGGAATTTACTACAGTGAGAATCGAACTGGGAATGATTGCTTATAAAGCGAATGCTCTGAACACTACACTATTGCAGTACTGCTTCAATTGCATGTATCTTGCTTTTTAACTTCTTGTGCTATTTAAGCTACAGTATGCCTAGCTAAGCAATGGGCAAACCTGTGCACCTACGGTTAAATTTAATCTGTTTGATAAAAACATTCTCTACTGCTATTTTCTCTAGGAAGGGACAGGTTTCACTTACTGCTGTGGATTCCTGCGTGCATCTGCACATTTGACAGACATCCTAGCAACCCCTCATACCTCTCAACCTCTTCTGGCACACTATCTGGACAAAGCTTGACAAATTGTGGTACAACTACGGACATATTATTTTCATTATTGCTCTTATAAACTTGGGACAGTTGCTAGAGTAACAGGATTTGTTTTAATATACGTTTTCTGATGGATTTGAAGTTTGACACTGAAATGTATGCCATTATTTACCGACTTCAATCATGAGATCATCCCAGTGATCTGCCAGGACAAACAGGGTGCTGTATGGGGGAGAAATCTGGACATTCTGCGATCATTTGTATAGTTGGGAGGTATGCAGCCTCCTATGAGCATTCTCGCTCATTGTAATTGCCGAGTGGCACTTCCTGAGTGCAGGGGCACAGGGGCATGTGTATTATTAGAGATCTGCTCTCAGACAAACCCCCTGTACTTGTCCATGCTCTGTGTCCATAGGAGCAGAGACAGTGCGCCTTCATTACTATGCATGGCGTGCTGCCCTGCTGCCCTTAAACGGTTGTTTCCATGCAGGAATAACTTATTCCTGCATGGAATATTAGTGAATCCCGGAGCTTATTATTCCAGGGATCAGATAGTTGCATAGGCTCAGCATTTGCTAGTCTTTGAAGGGTACTGAATAGAACTGTGTTTGCTATTTTCTTTTGTGGGGGGTTACTGGGAATTTACAGGCATTGAACTAATTGTATTACGAACAAACTGCTGTTGTAGCTGTTTTTTTTTCAGATTTTTGTTATTATTTCCTGAACTTAGCAATGACAGGTTATCTATGTATTTGGTGATTTTACAGTGTGGAAGAGCAGTGGGTAATGAAGTTATAAAGGCTAAAAGAGAAAGGGACCTGGAAATTAACCCTGAATTGCATTGCACTTGATGGTATTTAGTTATTTATGTGTTTGTTTGTTATTTTATTTATTCAACATTTGTTAGCCAGGTAGATATACTGTTCTAATGATACTTTCCAGCTATAGCCTAAGCTATCAGGCAAGCATAACATAAATCAGAAAAGATCATACACTATAACATATCATAGTGCAAATATCAGAAGGTAGATCATAGCACTGAACATATGTTAGTACAGAACAACATAACATGTAGAAAGATCATGCAACAGTGGACATCACAGAACAAAGTAACACAAGAAGTGGATCATGTATAGTGGATCACATCATTGCCCAGATATTAGGGCATAATATTATTAAAATGGCATGAATGCTGCATCTGAATATATTTTGGAAATCAATACCATGCGTATTAGCTTTCCTTGTATAGTTTGTTGTAGATACAATCTATAGCTATATAGCTATAGATTTTTGATATATTATTTCCAGGATGAAACTCATGCTGTGCATTACAAAAGATCTTGTTTACCTGATTGAATGATAATATTTTTGTCTGAAATAATTCATCCATATTTCTCCACAGATATCATGTGGCAATGATCAGAAGTTATTATCTTTGAAACTAGAAACTGGACTAATGATGTCAGTTTTCCAATCTAGATGATAAGGCTAGTTTGTAAGATAAAATTATAGATGCATGATTGTGGCTTTGAGATGTATGGGGTAGCCTTTTTTAGAAAATGTAAATGTTAAAAATTATTGTCTCAGTGCACCATTGAGGAAAGACTTATCATTAATTCATACCAAGTTTTCTGAGGTGGTAGATAATTTGAAAAATATTATTTATAAGATGGTGACTGGAATCGGGATGGATATGGGGTGGTGATGTTTGGATGTAGGAGTGGAAGACGTATGGTATTTCTAATAAAGTGACATTTTATCTCATCTGTATTGTTAGTTAAGGAATGAACACTATCAAATGCATTATTTTTATTATTTACTATAAATGCTTAACAATTCTGCCAAAAAATGAGTTCTTAGAATAATATTTTTATTTTAATTTGAGTTATAAGGATTTAGCTGTTTCACCTGAATTATAGTTTCAATATTTAGCCCTTTGTAAAGACTCTAATAATAAATACATCTTGCTTGAAGCTTAATATAAAAGCGTTTCCCTACCCTACACATTTTGCTTAATTTCTGTAGCTAGCCATGGTCATTAATTTTCTATATAGTGACACTTACTTTGAAGATAGGTTTAGCTCTGCATAGTTAGTAGGTTTACATTATAGATATTATGAGCTTCTATGGGGTCTGTCTTGCGATATAAAGGAACCAGTCTTTAGGTTTAACTTGGTTCAGTAGTTCAAGGTGTTTAGTGAGAGAGAAAGAATGAATCAGGGAGAATAGTAATAGAGTTTTAGGGATTTTAAATGGCCAGTTGGATATAATGGGTCAATGATCAGTCATACTAATGGGAAGTATAACAATTAAAAATATTAGTGAGAATGGTGTCTAGAAGTGAATTATTTTTGGTTTGTGGAGTTGGCAAAGTATGCTGCTGATCCAATGGGGCAGACTATAATAGGAGAAGTTTTTTAAAAGTTTTTATTTTAGGGGACCTTACCAGCTAAAGCGTAAGTCATGCAGAAGGATAACGTTATGCTAAGGTGTCTAGTTTTGAAAATAGTCAAGTAGTGAGGGAAGTTATTAAGATTTATATATATACACACATATATATATATATATATATATATATATATATATATATATATATATATATATATATATATATAGGTCCCCTTCAAAACTTCTAAAACCCATAACATTTAATTTCATAACATTGAGACCAGCACATCTAAAACCCATAACAGTGAATTTCATAACATCTAATAGTACAATCACATGAAAATAACATTCCCTCCAGATATAATGACATATAATGACAACAAACTACCAAACACACTTTTTACTACGTTTCTGTAGGGGGACTTGATACAGTGGGGTTAGGAAATTAAATTTTTCCCGCTGTAGTGCGATCTTGCAGTTGGTATATTTAATTTACGGGGCATGTGGGGGCAGAGCCCCCCACATGGGGGGGGGGTGCAGGGGGCTTTACCCCCTGCAGAAACATAGTAAAAAGTGTGTTTGATAGTTTGGTGTCGTTATATGTGGAAGGGATGTTATTTTCTTGTGATTTGTAGTGTTAGGTGTTAAGAAATTCGATGTTATGGGGTTTAGATGTTTTGAGTTTTAGCTGTTGTGGTCTCGATGTTATGAAATTAGATGTTATGGGATTTAGATGTTTCAAAGTAGACCTATATATATATATATATATATATACACACACACACACGCACATACACACACACACACACACATATATATATATATATATATATGTATATATATATATATATATATACATATATATATATATATATATGGGTCTATTATGTATGATTAAACTGCCGTAATGTCAAATGTAAAACATCGAGAAAATATGTTCGATCATACACAATAGTGAACACAAACAAAACTGAAAGCAATAATATCGACAGAAGAAAACTATTTCCTCTCCTGATATTAAAAATAACCCCTCCCCCCTATAATACTAAACTCAAATTTGTCTGAATCGTGGCAGTGTTACAGGAAGGTTTTAATGGCGTTAATGTGTAGGCATATGGTTGGGAGAAGGGACACCCATATACTAAAGAGAGCAGAGGGCCCCTGAGAGACAAAGAGACTTTTCAGTCACACTTTTGTTAAGTTTGTTGAGGTGTCTAGAGAGAAGCTTTAATGAGAAATATTTGATGTGATGTCCAAGGAGATGTTCTAGAATAAAAAAAATCAAGAAAACATATACCTGAACTGTCACAGCTCACTAAGAGAAGAGTTTCCAAGTATATCATCAATTATGAGTGCGTCCCTTCCCCCCACATTTTTTGAGACATGAAAGATCTTTAAAAATAACTTGAATGATATTGTGGAAGGTCAAGAACTAAATTTCAATATTGTCCTGGTTAAAATGTTTAGCAATGTCATGTGTAATGTGCTCTTTCTTTTTGTAATATAGTACTGCTAGAAATCTGAAAGCAATGCAAAATGAAAAGCATCATATAAAATATAGTTGTGTAAATAATAATGTATTAAATAATACTGCATGTATATGTGTGGTAACAAGTATTATCTTTGCAAAAGCTACCCCTACTGTATAATTTTGCCTCTGAAAATGGGGGCTGTAACAAATGGATATATTTCCATGAAAAATGGTTCTCCTTAAGAATGTTCAGAGTACTATTATATGAGTCATTCGGTCTAGTTTCCTGCAAACTATTGTTCAGTCTAAATGTAAGGGTGATAGATCCATCAGCCAACCATCTTTTGCCCGTGTCATTCTTTCTGAGTTTTGTTATGAAATGTTACACTGGCCACATTTTCTTATTGCATATACAGTACTGAAAAGGACAAAATAAGTTCATAATGCATGACTTTTTGCTACAAACAAGCGTGTACTGACCTTAGGGTCAAATGTAGTCATAATAACTTTCACTTGTAACTTTAAAGGCATGGATTTAGACAGTCTTCATTATCAGAAGGAAAAGTGGAGAAATAAGAACACAAGAAAGAAGGATTTAAGCAAGCAAGACAAAGAAAAATGGATGATTCTTGGTTTGTTGCAACTCTGAATGCTAGTACAGAAGTAAATTAAGCCAAGCATAAAGTTAGGATTAAATAAAAGTAATAGAAAACACTAGAGGCACCACAAACTGCTGTTTGAAGGAGGTAGCTGCCAATGGTTATAACTGACACTACAGTGGGCTAGGAGATGTTTGCAGTCTTCAAGCCATATAATGATCAGAAAATTGGAAGAATGAATGGACCCCTTGGACAGCTTAGCTAGCAAACGACAAAAGATGATAATGGGCAGCAGCTACTTAAGCAAGAGGAAAAAGTCAAAATTAAAAAGGCATTCATGAGTGCAAGCTTTGAAGAACCTGGTTATGTGTCACAATTTTGTTGTGTTTTTATAGAGACCTAGGGGGAAAAGTAACAGGTAACTTGTACAGTACAATTAAAAATGATTTACTATACCTGTGATACATATGATGGTCTGATGATGACTGTTTCTTCAATGACAACACTGCTGGGGCAGATGCCTTCCCTGAATGGTATGAACACTTGGAAGATATGTAGTTAAAATCAAGAGGTGTGGAGGCTTTGCTTGCCACCTACATAAAATGAAAACACCAGGATCCAGAAGGGACTGATAAGCTGATCTTAAGCTAGTTAAACAAGCTCATGCAGAATATTAAAGCTGTAGTGAATGTATTAAATTGACCAGAGGGAGTAATAAAGTGATTTTGGCATTAATGGAAAGAATCATCTCACAGCATTTAAGGAGATAAATACTGAGAATGAGAAAAGGTTTATCTTCCTTATCATTAGAACATGTCAAAGTTATGAAATAGGGGCGTTTATCAGAAAATGAGAGGATGAAACTCTGGAAAAAGTTAACAGAAGGAAACAATTCAATTGCAATTAAAATTGCTTTAAAACACACACCCATACTAAAAAGACATTCAGGAAAACAGTCAAGTCAGACATGTTAAATGGGTCCATCCATTAATAAAGCTAATGAACAAAACTGGTTATATCTGCATAGTGATCACATCTGTTTCCAAAGAGACAGTTCAAAACACTGAGACACAAAGGTAATTTAAAGGAAAAAGGAAAGATACAAAAAGCTGTAAATCACACAGATATTTGGAAATGACTATGGGTTATGAGTTATTACAGAAAATCCTGACATTAAACATTTAATAATATATTTCTGTAATGGAAACTACTTATCAGTTAACAGTTACTGAAGGAATGAATTTATGATACTAGACTTAATGTGCATGCACCACAAGCACTCAGCACATGCATAGTGATGTATCAAGGTTTGCTTTGTCAATGTTTTGTTGTTAGTGTTAGCAGCAAAAACATCTGGGTATTCAATCAAATTTAGTATTCCAATATCTATATATCTACATCTATATATCTATATCAACTGAGTAAATGTCAGGAAAATCCTACTAGGACAGCTAAACTTTATTTCAGGTTAATCAGAGTCTCTCTAATTGATGGCAGGTGTGTACCCAAGAAGACGGAATGTTGTAATTAAATCAAAAGGTGCTACAACAAAGTATTAGTTTATGGGTATGCACACTCATGCAACCAGCTTATGGTACATTTTTTATTTTTAATATTGTTTCCCCTGACAGATTTGTTTGTTTTTCAAATGAATTGTACAGGTTATAGGTCACATTAAAGGTGAAAAAGTTTTGAATGATTTATTGTGGTCTCATTTTTTTATATCACAAAGACCTGTCATTTTAACTGCGGTGTGCACACTTCGGGCATTTTAACAGCGGTGTGTACACTTTTTATATCCACTGTATATATATATATATATATATATATATATATATATATATATATGTGTGTGTGTGTGTGTGTGTATATACACACATGGATTCACTTTGGAACATTGAAAGCCCATAACATTGAAATTCAAAACACTGAGACCAATATCCTGAGAATTTAAAACACTGAAAACTCAAAACATTGAATCCCATAACATTGAAAATACATAGGAAACCTACATTTAATATATACCAGCACAACTACATATAGAAACAAATAAAAAAAACAAACCATATTATACTTCTCCAACTACAAGCAGGGGGTCAAGACCCCCTGCACCACCCATGTGGGGAGCAGCACCCCCCACATCCCCTGCTTCTTAAATTTATCATCTCTGAGATCGCACTAGAGAGAACAAAATAGCAAACATACAAGTCCATGTTTCATGACTGCCTGTTTAAATTGTAAAAACCTTTCCTCAACTATCTCTTAGAAACACTGCTTCACTGTTAAAACACTATACATTACTATATATCTCTGCAATACTTACCAGAGTTTCATAGGGAACCTCAGTCATGTTCCCTTCTTACTTGCTATACTACAACACAACACATCTTAGTGTAGTGAAGTGGAATCTCGAAGTTGATATATTTAAGTAGCAGGGGGCTTGGGGGCCACAGCCCCCACATTGGGGGTGCAGGGGGGCTTATCCCCCAGCTTATAGTTGAAGAAGTGTAATATGGTTTGCTTTTTATTTGTTTCTGTATGTAGTTGTGCTGATTTCCTATGTATTTTCAGAGTTATGGGATTCAATGTTTTGAATTTTCAGTGTTTTGAATTTTTAAGATTTTGATCTCAGTGTTTTGAATTTCAGTGTTATGGGCTTTCAGTGTTCTAAAGTGAATCCACCCACACACGCACGCACACACACACACACACACACACACATATATCTATCTATCTATCTATCTATATATATATATATATATATATATATATATATATATATATATATATGGTGTCCCCGGCTGTGTGCTACACGAGCTAAATGAGGAATTAAACCTGCACATAAGGCAGCTGTTTAATCTCAGCCTTACCACAGGATACGTGCCCAAGGAGTGGTGTACGGCAACTGTGGTCCCACTCCACAAAGGCGGTGCCTCTACGGACCCTGGTAATTACCGCCCCATAAGCTTAACAAGTCTAGTCTGCAAAGCTATGGAGAGGATCATAATGGAGCTCATAAACAAAGATATAGGGACTTGCAGACATTGGACCCGACCCAGTTTGGCTTCAAGGGCAGATCATGCCTTTTGAACTTGGTCGACTTCTTCAAACAGTCACCAAGGCCATTGATGAGGGAAAGGCAGTCCATACAGCCTACCTTGACCTTGCAAAGGCTTTCAACACAATACCCCACTCGGGTATTGTAGAAAAACTTACCAGCTTAAATGTAAACCCATATGTCACAAGATGGGTTGCAAACTGGCTTAAGGACAGAACCCACAGGGTTAGAGTTGCTGGCGCTATGTCAGACTCCAAGCTGGTCACAAGTGGTGTCCCACAGGGCTCGGTCCTTGGCCCCCTATTGTTCGGCATCTACTTCTCAGAAGTACAGGCCAACATGGGAGGACTTTGGCTGACAAAGTTTGCAGACGACTGCAAACTTGGCGCCATAGTGGAAAGTGCATCGGACACGGATATCCTTCAGAAGGGACTCACGGAAACAGATAGCTGGTGCCAGAGCCATGGCCTGAAGTTAAACGCCAAAAAATGTATAGTCATACACTTCGGGAAAAACAAGGTGACCCCAAGCTACCATATAGGTGGCAATCCACTAAGCACAGAAGAGGTTATCAGGGACCTGGGGACCCAGGTTGACAGTGGCCTTTCTTTTGACACTCACGTTGCTAAAGTGGTTAGAAAGACCTTCTACATTGCCCACCTGATCATGAAGGGATTCACATCCAGATCTAGTGAGGTCATTGTTCCCCTGTACTCTTCACTTATCAGACCAATGATTGAGTACAATGCCCCATTCGGGATGTATCTCACCTGACATCTGCAGCAATTGGAGAGACCCCAAAAGTTCCTCACCAAAAGGATAAAGGGACTCCAAAATCTGCCTTATGCTGCCAGATTGAAGAAACTCCAGCTCTGTTCAGTCACATACCATCTGCTCAGAGGTGACATGTGCCTGACATACAAGGCCATGTCCAACCCGGAATTAATGGACATGCTCCACCTCAAAAAATCCAAATCCACCAAAACCACTAGAGCAAGCAACTTAAACCTTAGCACGGATATAAATAGGACATGCTGGAGGGATAGATTTATCACTCAGAGACTCCCTATGCTGTGGAATAAAATCCCGGTCCATGTGAGGCAGAGCACCTCGCTGGCTCTGTTCAAGAGAAATCTTGACCTGTGGACGGGAGATCGTAGGTTTACCCCGGGAATCATCTCTGTGTCACTGCTGGACAGAGGCACAACAAACTAATGGGTACAGTATTTTTTCATATAAGGGGTGGCGTAAGCCACAGAACTTTGGGCTAGGCTTATAAATGCCTTAGGGCAGATAGCCTAGTATAAACCTATGAACCTATGAACCTATATATATATATATATATATATATATATATATATATATATATATATATATATATATACACACACACACACACACACACACACACACACACACACACACACACACACACACAAATATACAGCAATATAGTAACATAGTTTGATGGTTCCACTGAGAAAATGCCTATCTGGTAAGGCAGACAAGGCAAAATGAGAGACTTTTTGGATGAGCTAGTGATATATGTCAAGTATAAAGTACTTGGTTTAGAAAGAGTATAAGGGAAACTATTACTGAGGGGTATATAATAAGGTGGAGTAATGGGGACTCGTTCCTTCACAGTAAGATACCTTAGCCTACAGATGGGAAAAGTAAATAGTATCTTGTACCTATTTAAAGTCTGGTAATTTTCAATATGGCAGAAGTCATTTCGGAGTCTAGGGGTGTCTGGAAACTTGTATCTGGAGGTTCACTGTTAATAAGAGATTCTCCAAGGCTTAGCCAATCTGCTCAGATATGGGAATATAATTGTTCATGCTACCTTGAAACACTTCATTACTGCATACCTTATCCCTACTGCATTCTATAGGGAAAGTACATTGGTGTTTGAGTCACAGGGATGTAAACTTGCCATTAATCTCAATGATGAGCTGTCATTTCAGGAGGAGATCAAGGCTGATAGCTGTTGTTAAACTGATCATATTTCATCAATGAGGTAAGACTCAAAATAAGCTTGCCATTCCATCAGAGGATCTCTCTATGGTTGTTCACCTCACCTGCAGAATTCCCTACACTGCTGGTTGAAATGTGACACTGTAACTTGTATGTTAGTACAATCTTTGTGCATATACTGTAACTTGCTTGTCTTTATCTGTTTGTAAGTTTGAAGCTTTTCTCCCCGGGCCTCCACTGAAAATGAACATGTATCCAGTCGGACTATCCCAGTCAACAAATATAAAATAAAATAAATAAATAAATAATAATTGTTCATGCTCTAATCTCATTGCATCTGGATAATTGCATTGCTCTTTGATTGGGACTTGATTATGGACATTTTAGAAATGGCATATACTGAAGTGGAAAGGCTGCTTAGTGGGAGTATCAAGCTTTATTCATATCAGACTTGTTTTACCCCCTTTTTACTGGTTGCCAGTGGGTCTAATAGATCTGAATTTAAAGGGTCAGCTCAGTCTGTCAAGCCTTATATGGGATGGATCCCCTTTATATAAAAGAATTGTTAGTACTCCATCAGACATTTTAGCTTTTACAGTCATCCTTTTGGGGACTACTAGTTATTCTCAAGCTACTTTTGGAGCTCTCAGAATTTCCTTTGCTCCTCACCTGCAGAATTCCCTATGCTGCTAGTTGATACTGGGTCCTTTACTGCAGGTGTCCAAGAGGCCCTTTAAGACTTTTTTTCACAAAACATTTAAATGATTACAGTGTGAGGTTGATATTAGTGCTTTCTGAAATATTTTAAACTGCAGCTAAGAATTTAAGGCAATGTTATGGCCAGTTTATACAAGTATTCACAGACAAACAATGCATTATAAAATGTGGGTTTATATTATATTTTTAAAAGTTTCAAATATTGAACACCATATGGTCGACACCATATGAGCGATGTTTGAAATTTCAAAAATATAATAAAAAAAAAATAAAAATCTATACTTACCTAAACGCTGTAGGCAGGGGGGCAAGCTCCCCTGCACCCCCATGTGGGGGGGCTGTGCCCCCACACCCCCGCTACTTAAATATTCCTACTCCGAAATCCCACTGCATTGAAGTAAAGGGAAAATATTCCCTACGGTGATTTCTGTGTTACACATGCAACATTTTGACATTTCGACCAATCGGGTTCGCTCAATACATGTTCGCCATTTACATTTTATGGTCACGCGATAGGAACCCATAAAATGTGTTATTGTGAATATTGATTGCATGAAATATGATACCTTGCAGCTTTTCCCCCTGTCCTCCACTGAAAGAAGGTACCTGTGCTCAGTCAGATTTTTGTAGTACAAAAATGTCAGTAAATAAATGCATTATTGATTATGTCAGAATGTACACAGATTTGTGTTGTCATGTCCTTACATTTGCTTTATTTTAAATTTATTTGATTCAATATGCAATCTTTGTTCAGAATTGTATGAGACATTCAGAGGTATGTTCAGCACTTAAAACAATTCTTAAAAGTTTTCATTGCCTAGTGATGTCCTTAACGAAGCCCCTCCATCAGGCATTTTGTTGCTCCTCGTTGCCTTCATTTTCACCAGCGGAAGAAGTGAGACGAAGCAAGGTGCTAATTTTCATACCATGACCCTGTTTCATAGCACGCCCATGCATTTATTCCTTCAGGTGTGAGAACTGGCAGATGGCAGGGCAAACAGATTTTAAAACTGGCAGTACTGTCTATCAGCAGCAAAGATGGGGTGAATGGGGTGGCTGCCCAAGGTAAAAAGTGTTAGGTGACATGACTGTAAGATGCTGAGTGATTGTAGCACAGTACCAGTATTCCTTTCTGTGCCAGTACAATAAGAATTCCAATAGTGCAGTTAGAGCAGCACTGAAGCAAATTGTGTGTGACATACATTGTAGCAAGTAACTTACTGCATTTAAAGTGGAGTTGAGGGGCACAGATACTGGACATATCAAGCTCCTGAGTCTGAGTAGCACCAGGACCACTAGCCAGATAGGAACAGACTTTTTTATAGTTGAGGGCTGCCAGAACAGGGAACCTCACTGGCTGCAAGATGAGGCAGCCTGGAGCTACCACATCCATTACTAGGCTAAACCCTCCATGAGCCCTGCTCTCCAAGCTGAACTAGTGATTCAGTCTGATATTCTTGTTCTCCACAATGGGATTCTTAGGCTGAGCCACTTCTGTGATTATCTACCTAAGGGAAAGCAGTCTAAAAGTGCATTTGTTTCATTCATGTCTCTATCTTGGGTTCCCATCTTATTTTTGAGACCCGGTAATGTAAGTTTTCAAAGTCCAAGAAATTGAGTGCAGTGTGGAGGAAACAACATATACAATGTCTGATATTGTTGTACCTTAGAGAATTATCCTTCTCTGAGGTACAAATTAGTGGGGTTGTAGGGGTGTACAGCCCACTAACAATGGAGGTTAGAGGGGTTTGCTTTTCTAATAGTGTGCCTTTGTCTAGTCACCCTGCACCTGAGACACTATTCAAACTCAGATTGCAGGAAGATGTCATAACACATTCTGTTAGTTTACTGCTATGGTTCAATGACTGAATAATGTATCAAGGGACACCTGCATGAAATTTGCTTACTAGACAGGTAGTCAAAATATGCAGTCAATGCCCAACGTTGTTGCAAAGGTGAATCCAGTTTCTTTTGCAATACAGTGACCACAGACCTGATTATGAAAACCCAGGGGTGCAAAGGGCAAAGCCATCTGTATAGGATGTATGTGGATATGTTTCCTTGCACCAACATAATGTATGCCTTGAGATTTAATACAAATCTCATTTTGAGCATTTTGTTTCATTTAGATTGGTCTTGCACAAGTATCTTAAATAATCTAATGGTCAGTTTCAATGCCACCATAATTATGCAGAAACACTTCCTCACTTGTGTGTCAGCAAATGTGCACAGTACTAATAGAAAAGCACAACCAGAAGTCACATGGAGACTTTTACTGATGCAGTTACAATGTGGCAAATGCATAATGATATACACAATGACTATCATATCAGCCATGTAGTTAAAGGAGTACCACAAGTATGCTCCAACATCAAGAAAAAGACTAGGGGCAGGATTCACAAAGGCTTGCACGGAGTCTAAGAGTAGTGTAAGACTCCATGCAGCCTTCGCGATCCAGGAACATCCCTAAAGTCCATGTAAGAGACCAGCTAAAACATCTCTTACACGGAGTGGGCGTGGATATGCTAATCACCTCACTTGCAGCCGAATAGCATGCAAATGAGGTAGATTAGCGATCCAGGAAGCCCAAAGCAGCCCGTGTAAGAGCCGTTTTAGCTGCAGAAATGTACTCAGTTGACAACTGAGTACGTTTCTGCAAAAACCACAATGGAGCCATGTCAGCTCCAAATAAAGGGTGCATATGTGTCAGGCAGCATGCCAATGGCCAAATATGTGGCCATTGGCAAGGTACCCCGATGCAAATATTAAAAAAAAATATTTTTTTTTTCAGCGATCGCCGATGTTTAAACCCAGCGCAGCCCTGTGCAAATGGGCTGCGCTATATAAAACATAAAAATAAAGGTTATAAACCCACAAATGTGGGTTTTATGCAATACATGGGTTTACAATGCAGGGACCAGCAGACCAAAACAACATGACCACTGTTTAGTGGTTGCTAAGGGGGGAAGCTGAGTCTAAGACATGTAACTAAGCATTAGTAGGCAATCTGATGCAAATGAGTGTTAGGATACTGAATTCCACTGTCACATAGCAAATGAGCACATTCTGAGTAGTGTAAGAGATACATAAGGGGGAGGAACAGAGTAGGAGATAGGTGACATCACAGGGGGGAATGGCAGAAAGAAATGCAGTTCATTGGAGGTCAGTGTTACATGACAGATGTCAGACACATATCATGGAAAGAGGAGTGCCACAACATAAGCATGGGAAAGTCAAGAAATGGAAGGTGTACACTGTTGCCTACACCAAAGTTTCTTGCTGGGCATGCATGCGCACGTGTGCACGCCATGAAGCGCGAGTAGGACAGTATGCGCACGTGTAAGGCAGACTGAGCATGTGGGAGCGTGTTGGTAGATGTTTAACACTGTTTGCGCTGGTGTGCGCGCATGTAGGGCAGACTGAGCATGTGGGAGCATGTTGGCAGACTTGTAAGACTGTTTGTGCTGGTGCGCGCGCGTTTTAACCTGAATAAGCAGATTCTGAACCGTGTAAGCATGTGTGCGCGTGTGTAACCCCCTGAGGAAACAGAAAGGAAAAAGGAAGCAACAGAATATGTAGGAAGCTAGCAGGGAATACTGCTGGAGCTAGCAGGTGAAAACAATTAGAAGCAGGCAATTACACAGGCAGAATAGTAGCCCAGCCCAGCACTTAAAACTCTGCAAACAGCAGTGCAGGATGTTTCTCTCAAGAGACACTGCAAGACAGGAGTAAGCTATTAGAAGTGAAAACTGAAAAAGCTGAACTCAGAGCAGAAATGTTAGGGGCTGCCATAGCTGTCATAATGAGACATAGGCGACTTGCTGAGGGTGGTGACAATGCAGATGGTGCCAGACAACCCACAGTGAGGAGACGGAGAAGAGTGTACAGGCCCAGGGTCACCTAACATGGGTTACATGAGCTGGAGATAGTAGAGCTATAGAGTGGACAGAGACCTCCTGCAGCAAATAGTTGAGCTGTGCAGGCCACGCCTCACACACAGAACCAACAGAGGGGAACCCATCCCAGTGGAAACCAAGGTATGTGTTGGCCTAAGAATACTAGCAACAGGTACCTTCCAAAGACCAACTGGTGATATGATGGGGATATCACAGGCATCAGCCTCCAGGGTACTGCACCAGTTCCTGGATGCCATGTCAGCACATGTCGGTGATCATGTATATTTCCCCAATGCCCGTGAGGTATTGGCCAGCAATATGCGTCTCTTCCAGCAAATAGCAGAATACCCTGAGGTAGTGGGTGCAATAGACTGCACGCACATATGCATCAAAGCACCAGCTGGTGAGCGGGGTAGGACCTACATTAACCGCAAGAGCTTCCCCTCCATCAACTGCCAGGTCATGTGTGATGCCCAGGGCATAATAATGAATGTGTGTGCTGGCTGCCCTGGGAGCTACCATGATTCCCACATCTGGCATTTGATGCAGCTGTACCAGACATTTGCCAATGGGGACATCCCACACGGACACCTAGTGGGGGATGCAGGTTATGCACTGGAGCCGTGGCTGATGACACCCATCAGAAACACACACACACCTGAACAGGAATGCCATAATGAGGTACACGCACAAACACGTAATGTAATAGAGCGTGTGTTTGGGCTGCTCAAGTCACGGTTCCGGTGTCTGGACACATCTGGTGGAGCCTTGCAGTACACACCAACTACATGTACCCAAATTGTCATGGTATGTGCTATGCTACATAATATGATCTTGCGAAAACAGCTGCAGCAGGACCAGCATAGGGCTGGGCCAAACAGCCCCCCACCATTGCCAAGGCCATCGCAGGCAGAGGGTGACTCAGAGGAGGAACAACCTGAGCCTGCCCCAGTAGGCAGAAGGAGGCGTGCCCAGTATGCCCTGGCATTGGCAAAGAGGCAATGCATAGCACATACACTGGCTCAGTAGGAACCCTGGGAATGATACCCCCTCTGACTCACTCAAATAATAACAGGGATGCCTAAAATGACATGACCTGCTCACAAACATGTACAGGGAGTGTAATATGTGCATCCGACAGAGGCAGCCCTGCAGCACCACCTGAGGCATGAATGCCATGTGTTAAGTAATGTAACAACATGTACTATATGCGCACCTGAGGACCGTGACTAACATCCTACCCTCACCAAGCATCATGCCACAATATGACAATGAGATGATCAATTGCAATAATTGGCTGAAGTATTGCAGTTAATCAAAGGGGATCCAATGTGTGCCAGCCTGGGATGACATGCTGAGCATGACATGATGCTCCACCTGCTAGGACTGGCGTGCACCTATCAGTGCAGGCCGTATGGATACTGGCAAAGGCTGTTGTTACCCACAGCGTGCCCTGAATAGGTAAGGCTCAAAACACAAACCTACCTCCATAGGTATCAGAAGGGATAAGAACCTAGATGTAATGCTACCCAATGCCAGAAGTCTAAACAGCAAGATGCATGCAGCCTAAACTCACCCAGTATGGAGAATGTTGATATCTGTGCTGTAACAGAAAACTGGGTCAAGGCTCACAACAGCACCCTAACACTACCAGGTTACACCTCATACTGTGCTGTACAGCCTCAAAACATGGAACAAGCTACAAAAGGAGGGTGACTAGCAATAACCGTCAAGGATAACCACACCATGTTGGTACCACAACAAGAAGCAGCATGGACTAGCCATGGTCAAGTAACAGTGGCTAAAACTGCCTCCCAGTTTATAGCCTGCTACAGACTACCATCACAACACCAGGAACTGCACCTGGCCTATGTTGGAATACATGAATATATCAAGTCCTCCAAACCACATTATATTGGGTGACTGAAAATACCCAGACATAGACTGGGAGCATTATACTAGCTCCAACACTGTAGGACAAAAGTTCATAGAATCCATAAACCAAAATGCCCAGGAACAACATACCACTCCCACAAGAGGGGTAAGCATACTGGATGTGATAATCAGCAACATGGGTACTGGATGGCAAGATGAGAAGTGTATTGCTCACTTGTAAGACCAGACCATAGAGTAATCACACTGGATATACACATCCTGACCACAGTCCCTGGCCAGAAAACCACAGTGAAAAACATGTGTAAAGCAAAAGTTGCACTCCTCCAAACTGATGTGGAATCCATTAAAGGCCCTGTGCAGGTGCAAAATATGGGCCACACCTCAGAACCTGTTATACAGGCATTTCATGAACACTGCCAGGAATGCTTGGATTATGCAATCCTAAATTAAAACAAGACACAATGCCATACACGCAGGCCTCTGGCATGGTGGACTCCAGCCATTACCAAACCATGCAAGAGAATGAGGAAGCTACTACATGATAGAGAAAACATAAAAAAGAAGTAATCACTGATCAGTAGTATGGCAATAAAATATGTCCACACATACAATCCACTAAGGCCAGCTACAACAAGTTGAATCTGTGAATCTTGAGGCAATGTTACACCTGCCCCAAGTACACAGACAACCCTCAACTCCCCCCAAGAAATATATGTGAGAGATGCAACCATTTATCCAAACTGGAGGCTGAGCTCCCTCAACTCAGTACTCCCAAAACTAGTCAGGAGGAGAAGGTAACCACACACACCACAAACCCAGTCCCACATAGACCTATGACAACTGCAAACCAAAGACATAAACACAGAAAAACATTCCCAGAGGCCCGAATTACAAACACACCACACCAACAGAGGCCTCCAAAGCAGACACCCAATCAAACAACCTCCAAACATAGCACATGCAACACATAGTACACAAAGCTGGTGTGCCAAACAGTGACAGGCCAGAAGGAGAAACAACATGCCTGATACCGTTGTAATAGGTGACTCCATAGTGAGACACACTGCTGTCCCGCACACCAGACTGATCAAGGGAAAGGGTACAGTAAGCTGCCTGTAGGCTGCTACAATACGCCACATAACACAAGTATGCAGGTCACCCCAAAGCAAGTAGAAATATGATGCAGTCATAGTCCATGCTGGTGTGAATGAGCTGAGATGTACCTCCCCGGACTACATGAAAAGAGACATAGATGAGCTCTCCGATTATGTAGTCCAGGCTGGTATGACACTGACCGTTTGCAGCATCCTACCCTCACCAAGAATGATGCCACAGTACAAACACAGAATGATCAGTTATAACAAGTGGCACAATTACTGGTGTCATTCCAAGGGGATCCAATGTCTGCCTGCTTGGGATGTCATGCTTGACAAGCCACGCAGCTGTTCCAGGGATGGCTTGCACCTGTTACCCCTGGGCATCTGGATATTGGAAAAGGCTTTTGCCACCTCCATAGAGCCTTTCGTAGGCAAGGCTGAAAAGACTAACCCACTACCCTAGAAAACATAAGTGGAAAGAAACATAAGGGTAATGCTGACCAATGCCAGATGTGCAAACCTCAATATGCATGCTCCCGAGGCCCTCCCCAGTATGGAGAACATCGATATCTGTGCAGTGACAGAAACCTGCTGCAAGCCTCCTGACAACACACCAGCACTACCAGGTTATACCACATATCATGCGTTATGGCCCCAAAACCTGGAACAAAACATAAAAGGAGGGCGAGTATCCATATTCAGCACAGACACCCATACGTCCAGGTAACTGACAATGCACAAGGCATTGGAGTCCACCCATGTGCAACTAACCGTAGGCAAGACTGCTGTACAGTCTGTAGCATGCTACAGACCACACTCTCACACACAGGAACCCCACCCAGCCGTCCTGAAGACACTGGTCAGTATGAATGTCCCATCAAATACCAAACAAGGTACTCACAAATTACCATATAGGTGGTAAACCATTATGTATGGAAGGAGTAATCAGGGACCTAGGGACACAAGTGGACAGTAACCTGTTATGTGACACTCACATTGCCAATGTGGCTAGGAAGACTGTCTATATTGGACACCGTATCATGAAAGGATTCACATCAACGTCAACAGAGGTCATTGTGCCCCTATACTGTTCTCTTATCAGACCCATAATCTAGTACAATGCCTCATTTGGGATGTACCTTACCTGACACCTGCAGCAGTTAGAAAGACCTCAAAGGTACCTCACTAAGAGGATAAAGGGTCTCAAATATATGTCATATGCTGCCTGGCTGTAGACACCCCAGCTGAATGCAGTCACATACTGCCTACACAGAGGCATTGCATGTCTGTTGTACAAGGCCATGTCCATCACAGGAGTAATGGACATGCTCCACCCCAGAAAACTCAAAGCCATCGGAGCTGTGAGAGTGAGAGATGTCAACCTCAACACATAATGAAATAGGATGTGATGGAGGGACAGATACATAACCCAGAGGCTCCCCACACCCTGGAACAGAATCCCACTCCATGTTAGGCAGGGCCCCTCACTGACATTCTTCAACAGGAATCTTGCCAAGTGGATGGATGATCGTAGATTTACACTGGGGGTCTTCACTGTGTCATGTCCAGACAGAGGCACAGCAAATAAAATCATAAATGGCCATAATATTCACATAGCAAGGGGTGGCAAAAGCCACACACACTCTGGCTAGGCTTACAAATGCCCTAGGGTGGATAGCCTAGTATGAACCTATGAACCTATGAAGATACAAATTGTACAGGACACTAAGGATAATCCCAAGGTTTCCTCAACTGATGGTAGGAACCATGTTGGGAATTCACAGATATGCTCTGAATCACACAAATATTACAAACAACATACCAAACACACACACATATTGCCAACATACATCCTGACAGGTGCAGTGCAACCACCCCCCCCCAGAATGCAAAATATCTATCCCAGTAGACTGCTGGCCCCCTGACATTGCAGATGCTGAGGTAACAGCCAGCATCTACAAAGCAAAACACACAGCAGCAATGGTATGAGATGGTGTCCTGGGCTGAGTCCAACATGGACTCCAAGAAGAATGGAATGCCAAATCACACTACTGCTCAATGTCAGCCTTACCACAGGATATGTACCCAAAGAGCAGTGTACAACAACAGTGGTCGTTCTCAACAAAGGTGTTGCCTGAATGAATACTGAAAACTACCACCTCAGAATCCTGAGAAGCTTGGTCTGCACAGCTATGGAAATGATCAGCATGTACCGCAGACATAAAGATATTGGGGACCTACTGACACTGGACCCTACCCAGTGTGGCTTTCTTAAGTGCAGATCCTGCCCCTAAACATGTTAGACTCATTTGAAACAGTCATTAAGGTCATTGATGAGGGCAATGTGGTCCACACAGCGTAGCTGGACCTTGCAAAGGCTTCCATACAATACCCTATGTGTTCATTATAGATATGCTCACTAGCTTAAATATAAACCCCTATGTCAGTAGAGGGGTTGCAAACCAGACCAAGGACAGAACTGACATGGTCAGACATGCTGCAGCCATGTCAGACTACAAACCAGATATAACTGGCATCCCACAAGGCTTGGTCCTGGGACCTCCCTCGTTTGGTATATATGTCCCATAGGTACAGGCCAACATGGAAGGAATGTGTCTGACATGTTTGCAGAGGACTACAAACTGCCCACCATATCTGACCCCCCAGCTGACACAAGCATCCCACAAAAGGGCCACATAGAAACAGACAACTGGTGCCATAGCCATGTCAGCAAGCTAATTGCAGAAAAGTGTATAGTCAACCCCCGTGGGTATACAGTAAGTGCCCACCAATTACCACATAGGTGTTAACCCATTATGTACTTAACATGTAATGAGAGGCCTGGGGACACAAGGTGATAGATATCCTGCATTGGACAAACATGTGGCTGTACTGTTTACAGAAACATACCATATACCCACCTAATCATGAAGGTTGCCAGATCTAGATAAGGGGAGGTCATTGTGGCCCTGCAGTCATCCTTCATCAGCGTTACAATTTACTACAATAGCCCCTGTGGGATGTACCTCAGCAGACACCTCCATCAACTGTAAAGTCCCCAACAGTACCTCACCAGGAGTATCAAAGAGCTTGAACAGATGCCATGTGTTGCCTGATTAAACAAACTGCAGCTACACACACTGCCATACTGCCCACCCAGAGGCAAGCTGTGCCTGATGTATAAAGCCATGTCCAAGCTGGAATCAATAAACATGCTGCACCTTGTACAATCTGAATGGCAGTGAGCTATGCACATGAGAGACCTGAACCCCAGCACTGACATACATAGGACAAGCTGTACTGCATAATCCATAACACAGAAGCCACCCCCACTCATGAGTAAACTCCCAGTACAGGTTATCCATAGAGTCACTCATCGATTCTCCTCAAGAGGAATCTTAATGAGTGGATGGGAGATGGTAGGTTTACCCTGGGTATCACTGTTATGTCACAGGTAGACGGAGGCACAGTATACTAACCATGACATATGTCATGGCAAACTCCACTTACAATGTGTGTCGAAGGACAAACACACTCTCCGACTAGCATTAGAAATGGCCTAAGGCACATCGCTAGTGTTTGCAAATGTACACCTATGTTGTGGAATACACTACCAATGTTGGATAAGCCTGGTTTAAGTAGTTCATATCTGAACATAATGCAACATGGTCAGATGTGCACAACTGGCCCCTAACCAGGCTGTTGTGCTCACTATGGAACTGTAAAGCAGTGATAGGACTAAAGCCCAGGATACTGTCCACCACAGTGAAAGTACTGAACCAATACACTATACAGTACTACAGTGCTAGGTCAGTATGAAAGGATGTTGACAACTGTATGCAAAGTATCCCATGCAAACCCTGCAAGCACAGTATAATCCCTGTTGTGTTCACACACAAAGCAGTTGGACAGTAACTACACAACATGACACACAACACACAACCATAAACGGGAGATATTTGTTGAAGTTCACACTCATCCACAAATGTGGTGGGCTGCAGAGTTCAACATATGGAAAGCTCACACTGGGCATGCTCGCACACTTTGATAAATGAGACATACGTCAGACAACATGCCATGGGAAGGCTGAACTGGGCATGTTCACACACTTAGGCCAAATCTCAGTTTAGCAGTTGGCCACACATATCTGGTATTTGTACGTGTTATTCCATGAACCAACCACATTACAGAAATCTGCCCAGTGCACACAGTTAAATGACTAGAGAGACATATGTGATATAGTGGATCCCTCCCATATGCAAACATCTTCCACAGATACACAAGTTGTTCATACAAACAGGGAATGCTATGGCAATAAAGACCTGCAAACAGTCTATCAGCAACAAATAATGTGCATCTGACAATTAAACATATGGGTGTAGAGGTCAACACTAGGCTGTTTGCCCTAGGGAATGACAGCTTAGCCAGAGTGTGCTTGGCATCTGCCTCCCCAGTACAGTAGGCTACTGTGCCACTGTAAAGTAGGTCACATAAGGCACCGTGTGAGGCTAGTGTGCTGTGCCTCTGTCAAGCAGGGAAACAGTGGAGATCCCAGGGTTTGAATTTGCTAAGCCACAGCCATGTTGTTGGTGTGTGCTGGAAGAGGGTTGCTGAGGACCTCTAACAGTAAGTGGGCGTCAGTAACAGACTGAGGGAAGCCTTATCTGCATTGTCTGGACAATTTCACTGTCAACACTGTGTCATGATGATTATGAGGGATTGAAGTGTCATGCCGGTACTGTTCAGAGATGTCCTCCCTCTGTGGGCTACTGCTCTGCAATGTATTAGCTCACTCTGTCTGTTGGACAGCTCATATATGGCTGGTGTACATCTGACAGGTGTCCTGTTGTGGAGCAGTCATGGGTATATTTGGGATAGCATGATCAATGCAAACCTTCCACATGCTCATAGAATGCAATTGTCAAGGATTATGCAGAGTGGTCTGTATACTCCCCCAGCATGGGTCCTTTGAAGTCCTCAACCCCAGTCTTCACAAGTGTAAAGTCTGCTTTTGATAAATATAGTTTGTTTGCAGTGACAACCTTGCCTGGGGGTGGGGGTGGGATATGGATGGCCAGGGAAAGGTGGGTATAGTCAGATATCAACAATGGTGGTCTACCTCTGGTGTGGAACAGTGAGTACCCATGTTGTAGATGGTTAGGTGCAATATGTATTCCCCCTTGTGGCTGTGATGAGTGGTTCTGCCATAGCACATGGACTCACAAATTGTAGTGGCTGTAGGGTAATGTTGTAGAGGCCTGAGTAGTTCCCACACACAATATGCCTGTACCTGACGTTAACAACTGGAATGGTGTATGTGAACACCTACATATCTTGGCACTGTTCCCAGGGAAGCAAAGTGTGTGTCCTGGCTGTGGGAGGGGTGGTCAGGACTGGTTGTGTTGTGTGTTACAGGTCCTGTGGTCACGAAGCATGGTATAAAACATAACCTGCCAGTGCGATGTGCATATCTGACCCTGACGTAGGTGGCTGCAAATGCATATATATATGCTATCCCCCACCTGACAGGTAGTACTAGATGTACATACCTCTGTAGAAATAATGATGTCAGCACCCTATAAATACTGCATGTGCAGAACAAATGCCCAATAATTTGGATAGCGCGCTCTGCTAATGCGTCTCCCTCAAGTGGCATAATATAGTTAGGTAGGGGTTTGAATCCTGCTAATGCTTGGTATGGGTGAGTGGGGATGGTGTGTGCGAAAGTCTGTGTGAGGGAAATGCCCATTTTGGCAACAGGGAAAACACACTACAGGATGCACATTCCCCTTTCTAAACACTGATGATGTCAGCACCCTATAAGTACAGCAGGAGAAGAGAAGCCTCCATTTAATGCAAATAGCGCGCGCCGCTAATACGTCCATCTCAAGTGTCATGACATAGTTAAGTAGGGGTTGGAATCCTGTAAATGCTCAGTGTGTGTGGAGGAGGTTATTGTGTGTGCAAGTCTGTATGAAAGAAATGTCCCTTTTGGCAACTAGGAGAACACACTACAGGATGCACATTCCCCTTTCTAAACACTGATGATGTCAGCACCCTATAAGTAAAGCAGGAGAAAGGAAGCCTCCCAGTAATGTGAATAGCATGCTCTGCTAATGCGTCCATCTCGAGTGTCATAACATAATTAGGTAGTGGTTTGAATCCTGCAAATGCTCAATATGTGTGGAGGGGGTTAGTCTGTATGAAAGAAATGTCCCTTTTGGCAACTAGGAGAACACACTACAGGATGCACATTCCCCTTTCTAAACACTGATGATGTCAGCACCCTATAAGTACAGCAGGAGAAGGAAAACCTCCCAGTAATGCGAATAGCGTGTTCTGCTAATGCGTCCGTTTTGAGTGTCATAACATAGTTAGATAGGGATTTGAATCCTGCAAATAACAAGTGTGTGTGAGAGAGGGTGAAAGTAGTGTGTGTGCAATTACACGTGTGAGAGAACTGACCCTTTTGCCAACCAGTACAACACACCAGCTGCTGCATACTCCAATCTCTGCACAGAGATGATGTCAGCACCTTACAAGTACAGCGGAAGAGGGCAAATCTCCCAGTAATGCAAATAGCACGTTCTGCTACTGCGTCTCTCACTACTGTCATAGCACAGTTAGTTATGGCATTGGATTCCAGACATGCCACGTGTTTTTGTCACACAGAATGCCCATGTGTGTGGGTTGTTGTTCACAATAATGCATGACATCGATTAAACCAGTAATGGCAATGGACACAGATGATGTATGTGTGTGCCAAATACACATATGTACCTGTAACCTTCAATAGTTACCATGTCTGACACCTGCCACATGTGAATACATGGTATTTGCACTGGATAACATTATGACTGTGGTCTTCTGTGTGGGTGCTGCATGTGGTATGTGTATATACAGTGTGATATGTAGATGGTATCAACCTAGCAGTGAGGGATACACATCTGGTCTGGGGCATATAGTCTACATGTTGTTGATGAACAGGTGCTGCATGTTTTCACCTGTTGTGGGAGTGGTAACAAGTTGTTCCATAGCAATGCAGTGACTACATGCTAGGAACCTTTCAGCTAGGGTGTTGTAGCTACAGTAATTCATCAGCATTCAGTAATACGTCAGCATTCCTGGTGAGGGTATGATGCCAACCAAGGTCAGGGTCATACCAGCCTGTGCCACATGGTCAGAGAGCCCTTCCATGTTCCCTATCATATAGTCCAGGGAGGTACATCACAGGTCAGCCATAGTGGCATGGACAATGACTGAGTCATATGTGTCCATGCCTCTGACTGACCTGTATGCTTGTGTTATGTGGTGGACCATAGTGCCCCATGGGCATATCACTGTGACCTTCACCTTGTCCAGCCTGGTGAGCGTGACCTCACTGTACCGGACAATAAAGGTACCTAACACAACTGTAGCAGGTGTGTTGTCTAGCCGTACAGGCTGTGACTGTTTGGCACACAGGATTTCTGTGCTATGTGTTATGCGTGATGTGTTCTGGCATAATGTATGCCTGTATGTCAGCTGCAGAGGTGTCTGCCACTCAGGCAGGATGCTATTAGGCTCCACGAATGGCCCAGTGTGTTCACGTGCTTGTATTGCTGTCAGTGTAGGTCTACATCAGACTGGTATTGTAGTCACTGTAGTATTTCATGCCACCTGACAGGTTATGCCAGTACTGGGTTCAGAGTGCTTAGTCCCCAGTTTGGCTATGTGGTTCCATCTCATACATGTGTTGGACGTCCATGTGTAGGGGAGAGGGTTGACAGTGTACATGTGGCAGCTGTGACATTGCCACATGACCCACATATTCCACAACTGTACCATAGAGGTGACTAACAACTGACCTTTGCACATGCTACCATAGTATTGTGATTGCCATGGTGATTAACAGCACATAGGGCCAATGGGGAACAAGGTACATAGGTTCATAGGTTCATAGGTTCATACTAGGCTATCTGCCCTAGGACATTTATAAACCTAGCCAGAATGTGTTTGGCTGTCGCTATCCATTGTAAATTTATCTTGCTATGCCCTTTTCCGAGGTTAGTATACTGTGCCTCTGTCTAACAGTGACACAGAAGTGATACCCGGGGTAAACCTACGATGTCCCATCCACTCATCAAGATTCTTCTTGAAGAGAGTCAATGAGGGACTCTGCCTAACCTGGACTGGGATTTTATTCCAGAGTGAAGGGAGCCTCTGGGTTATGAATCTGTCCCTCCAGCATGTCCTATTTATTTCAGTGCTAAGGTTCAAGTCTCTCGAGCGTGTAGCTCGATGGGATTTGGATATTCTGAGGTGCAGCATGCCCATTAATTCCGGGTTTGACATGGCTTTATACATCAGGCACAGATCGCCTCTGAACAGACGGTATGCCACTGAGTAGAGCTGGTGTTTCTTTAACCGGTCAGCATATGGCATCTGTTTGAGCACTTTGATCCTCTTGGTGAGGTACTTTTGGGGTCTTTCCAGTTGCTGCAGGAGTCTGGTAAGGTACATCCCAACAGGGGCATTGTACTCAATTATGGGCCTGATGAGGGATGAGTAAAGAGGCACGATGTCCTCCCCTGATCTAGATGTGAATCCCTTCATGATGAGGTGGGCTATATAAAATGTTTTTCTAACCACTTTGGCCACGTGGTTGTCAAATGAGAGATTGCTATCAACTTGGGTCCCCACGTCCCTAATTACTTCTTCTGTACTTAATGGATTACCACCTATGTGGTACTTTGTGGGCACTTTGTTTTCGCCAAAGGGGATGACTTTACACTTTTTGGCATTCAGCTTGTGGCCATGGCTCTGGCAAAAGTTGTCTGTTTCTATGAGGCCCTTTTGGAGGATGCTTTTGTTGGCTGGAGAGTCGATTATGGTGGCCAGTTTGCAGTCATCTGTGAATTTGGTCAGCCACAGTCCTTCCGTGTTGGCCTGTACCTCCGATAAATATATACCGAACAAGAGAGGTCCCAGGACTGAGCCTTGTGGGACACCACTTGTAACTGGTTTGGAGTCTGGCATGGCTCCAGCAATTCTAACCATGTGGATTCTGTCCTTGAGCCAGTGTGCAATCCATCTAGCGACATAGGGGTTTATATTTAAGCTGGTGAGCTTCTCTAGAATGCCCAAGTGAGGTATTGTATCGAAGGCTTTTGCGAGGTCCAGGTAGGCTGTGTGGACCACCTTCCCCTCGTCAATGGCCTTGGTGACTGTTTCAAAGAAATCAACCAGGTTTGAGAGGCAGGATCTGCCCTTAACAAAGCCAAACTGGGTATGATCCAGTGTCTGTAGGTCCCCAATATCTTTATTTATGAGGTCCATGATGGTCCTTTCCATAGCTTTGCAGACCAAGCTAGTCAGGCTTATGGGGCAATAGTGTCCAGGATCCATTGAGGCACCACCTTTCTGTAGAGGGACCACTGTTGCTGTATGCCACTCTTTGGCCACATATCCTGTAGTAAGGCTGGGATTGAACAGTAGTTTTATGTTTGGGTGTAGCTCTTCTTGGAGTTCATGTAGGACACAGCCCGGGACACTGCCTGGTACCATTGATGCAGTGTTTATTGCTTTGGAGAGGGTGGCTCTTACCTGAACATCTGAGATGTCAGGGGGGCAGCACTCTGCTGGGATAAATATTTGCCCTTTCGGTGTGGAGGGGGGGGGAGTTTGCGCTGAACCTGTCAGCTAGGATGTTGGCAATGTCTGTGGGTTTGGTGTTTCTATTGACATTTTGGACTACCTCTGAGCATATCTGGGAATTACCACCCAGGTTCCTAACATAACTAAAGAAAGACTTGTGATGATGCTTAGTGTCCTGTGCAATTTTCTCTCTAAGCTGGCCTTAGACAATCTTATGAGTGCCCGTAGTTTTTTGATAATACTGATCAGTGATGCCTTCCCTTTTTGGGATTTTGCTGTATCATTTAGTAGCTTCCTCCTTCTATTGTATAGTTTGTTTATGGCTGGGGTCCACTAGACAGGGCATCTGCCTTTGGAGGATTGGGTCTTGGTTTTATTCGGGATTGCATGATCCATGCATTCCTGAAGGTGTCCATAGAATGCATTTATAGAGGAATCTGCGGTCTGGTCCATATTTTCCACAGGCCCAGGGGCTTTGAAGGTTTCCACCTCAGTTTTGAGGAGTGTGAATTTGCTTTAGAGATGTTGTACACTGTAGTTTTCTGGGCAGGGGGTGGGGTCGGGATGTGAATATCCAGTGAGATTAGTTTATGGTCTGATCTTACCAGTGAGGGATACACTTCTGGTCTGGAGCATAGAGTCCCCATGTTGGTGATGATCAGGTCCAGTATGTTTTCCCTTCTTGTGGGAGTGGTAACAAGTTGTTCCATAGCATTTGAGTTCATATATTCTAGGAATCTTTGGGCTAGGGTGTTGGAGCTAGAGACATGCTCCCAGTCTATGTTTGGGTAGTTGAAGTCGCCCAATATAATGGTGTTTGGAGAGACCTTCATACTTTCCACTGTTCTCAGGAAGGCCGAGTGCAGTTCTTGGGTTTGGGAGGGTGGTCTGTAGCAGGCTATAACCTGGAAGGCAGTTTTACCCATTGTTAGTTGCATATGGATAGTCTCTGATGCTTGGTGCTTTGCCACCAACCTGGAGGTGTGGGTATCTTTGATGAATATCAATACTCCCCCCTCCTTTTGTGGTTCGGTCCAAGTTTTGGGGCTGAAAAGCATGGTATGAGGTATAACCTGGTAGTGCTGGGGTGCTCTCAGTAGCCCTGAACCAGGTATCTGTTACTGCACAGATATCGATGTTCTCCATGCTAAGGAGAGTTTCGAGTGCATGCATCTTGAGGTTTAGACTTCTGGCATTGAGTAGCATTACTCTTAGTTTCTTATCCCTTGTGATACCTATGAAGGTGGGTTTGTCATTTGAGCCTTGCCTAACAAAGGCACTATGGGGGTAGCAAGAGCCTTTGCCAATATCCAAAAGCCCAGGGGTGACAGGTGCAAGCCGTCCCTAGCGAAGCAGGTGGTTCAACAGAAGATGAGTATGTGAGGGTGTAGTGCCTGTGATTAATTAGCAGTGGCATATATGACTGCTCATGTGGACAAATGCCAGGTAGGTCATATGCAATGTGTCACAGGCAATGTACATGTGAACAGGACAAACAGTGACGTTCTGTCAAGTGAGACATGGACATACATATAGTAAGCTATGCAGATGTCACTAGGAGTCCACAGAAGCTCTGTAACTATGCATTGCAGGTGGGATCAATATTCCAGGGTAATTGCAAGCAAACATGCATGCAAACAAAGCTACAGTAAGCAGGGCTGCATGTAGTCCATTGTACAACAAACAAGCTGTACCACTTCCAGTAGGTAACACTGCAAATATGCAGGCACTATGCACATGTACATGGAAATACACAGGTCAGATGGCTAGGGTCCAGTCTCAGTGCACACAAGTGTACAAATCATGTACCTTCAGGATGTACAATAACTGGATGGAAACCCATGTGCTCATACCTGCAGTAATACACATGTCAAATAACAGACACTGAGCCTTCACTCAGTGGTTCCATACTTAGTAGGATTTATGCTACCTGGCCTGCCACCACAGTATCCCTGACATGTATGGGGACTCTCCCTCCTGTGACAGTTAGTTTTTTGTGTTGGGGCTGTCTAGCATGGTATGAAATGTGAGATTGAAGTGCTAGGGTGCTCCTGTGTGTCCTGTACCAGTGGTGTAGTACTGCACACATATCAACATCCTCAAACATCTGCATTTCAGAGTCCAGTGTGGGCAACATGCCACTTGCAGTTTACATGTCCATCATTGTGTATTAATACTTTCATTACCTTATCCCCTGTGCTACCTATGTATGTAGCCTTCTGTTGACATCCTTACCACCAGTATGCCAATGTGTGCAGATGATACACTATGGTACTTACCATGGGTGTAGACAACAGTACATGACAATCGTACCCTTACTGCATCAGGCATGCTGTGATATACCCACAATTATTTCAGCACACAGTACTGTTAACAACATGATACTATTACTACACGTCTATGTAGTCACCCTGTGCATCAGCAACATGTTAACCTGTACCTGCACTGATGTTACAGATTGCAGGAGGTGGCACAGTTTCATCATATGCACAGGGTGTGAACTTGGTATGCCTGAGTCAGCCACCGATACCACCAATTGACATGTATGTGTATGTGTGTTGGTGAGGGACAGCAGTACAAGGTGGGGCAATGTTGATGCAGTGTGTGCATGTATGCAGTAGCCCTAGGTGTTGTCAATTCGCATGTGTGTATGGATGCACACAGTTCCACCTCATGGCTGCCATATACTGGTGTTTGTGGACAGCCACAGACTGTACCTGCCAGGTCATACAGATCAGTGTCTCTGGCCACGGACATGGTACCTGTGCCTTGCAGGGGTGCTACGGACCGTATCCGGTACCAACCCAGACAGGGTACTGTCATCAGAAGCAGGTGTTCGTTGACTGGACACAGATCCCTGTCGGGCCTGGCCAGAGCCATGTGCACGTGGTCTCCTGGGGTGGTCTGATGACAGCTCACACCCAGCATTGCTGGGGCTGCTGCTGGCACTATGGGGGCGGCCGTGGCCCTGTTGTCGTCCGCGACGACTGCCAGCTGCTGCTGTTGCTGGCATACGCCCACGTCAACGCCTCAACCATCCACCATTGCCCTGGCTCATGGACATGTAGTTGTGGAACCGGTCTAATATGTCCCCACAACGTCTGTCTATGACATCAGTGAAATTACGGATGGCAGCCGCAATGTCACGCATACTGTCAGTCATGGCTGTGCGACATGCTGTCAGCTCCCTCATACCCCGTCTGGTGTACCGTTCCATACATGACTGTGCCTGCATGACAGCCCGAAACATAGCTGAGGTTGTAAGACCTCTGTGGGCACATCTGACAGGGGCAGTACGCCCATGGATGCTCCCACGAGAACCCCTGGACATCTGTCTGTGTGGTACCATCTCAGGGCCATGCCCATGGCTGCTGTGTGGTGAGGCATGTGCCACAGATACCACATTACCCTGGTCAATGCCCACTGTATGCTGTCCATCACCTAGGGACATTGGTGACCAAGGGTGTATTGGCAGGATAACTGTGCACATTGATGGGGTTGACAGCTGTGTACTGTCAATCGGCTGACCAATGATTGACCCTGGCATACCTTCCTGTGCCATTACAGAGATGTCATCATTATCAGTACCCATGGCACCTGCTTCAGATTCCCTGCTGCATGACACCAGAGCAGCACCAGAACCTGTGGGAGGGGAACAGGAAACACAGTTTACTATGGCTACACAATATTACCAGTGATGCACACATCCACACATGCACAGGTCCAGACATGCACATGTGCACACATGCACACATGTGCACATGCACGCATGCACACATGCACACATGCACATGCACACATGTGCACATGCACACATGCACGCATGCACAGGTGCGCACATGCACACATGCACAGGTGCACAGGTGCGTACATGCACACATGCACAGTTGTGCGCGTGCACACATGCACACATGCACACATGTGCACGTGCACACATGCACACATGCACACATGCGCACATGCACACATGCACACATGCACACGTACACATGCACACAGTTGCACACAGTTGCACACAGTTGTACACTACTCAGTATGCGAGATATCAACACACAGACACAGACACACTTGCATGCATACACAGAGCACTACTAAGTGAGCCTAATATTACTATTACTATCAAGACTATTAAAGGTGTTGTTAATACACACTCGCCAGCATGGATAGGCTGCAATGCTGTTACACCGGAGGGACCTGCAGAAGTGAGGAAACTAATGTCAGTGGGCACAACTGTGCCATTGTTACTGAGTATGATACAGGTCAGCAGTACAACAGTCACCTTTCACAGGTCAGCTGCTGATATTGAGGATATCACACTTGCACATTAAATACTATGATGACAGCTACAATTCAAGGACACACCTCACACATGCATTAACTACCAGTGTACACAACAGTCAACTATACATATGGCATAGGTTCATAGGTACATAGGTTCATAGGTTCATACTAGGCTATCTGCCCTAGGGCATTTATAAGCCTAGCCAGAATGTGTTTGGCTTTTGCCACCCATTTTAAATTTATTTTGCTATGCCCTTTTTCGAGGTTAGTACACTGTGCCTCTGTCTAACAGTGACACAGAAGTGATACCCGGGGTAAACCTACGATCTCCCATCCACTCATCAAGATTCCTCTTGAAGAGAGTCAATGAGGGACTCTGCCTAACCTGGACTGGGATTTTATTCCAGAGTGAAGGGAGCCTCTGGGTTATGAATCTGTCCCTCCAGCATGTCCTATTTATTTCAGTGCTGAGGTTCATGTCTCTCGAGCGTGTAGCTCGATGGTATTTGGATTTTCTGAGGTGCAGCATGTCCATTAATTCTGGGTTGGATATGGCTTTATATGTCAGGCACAGATCACCTCTGAACAGGCGGTATGCCACTGAGTAGAGCTGGAGTTTCTTTAACCGGGCAGCATATGGCATCTGTTTGAGCCCTTTAATCCTCTTGATGAGGTACTTTTGGGGTCTTTCCAGTTGCTGCAGTTGTCTGGTAAGGTACATCCCAAAAGGGGCATTGTACTCAATTATGGGCCTGATGAGGGATGAGTAAAGAGGCACGATGACGTCCTTTGATCTAGATGTGAATCCCTTCATGATTAGGTGGGCTATATAAGATGTTTTTCTAACCACTTTGGCCGCGTGGTTGTCAAATGAGAGATTGCTATCAACTTGAGTCCCCAGGTCCCTAATTACTTCTTCTGTACTTAATGGATTACCACCTATGTGGTAATTTGTGGGCACTTTGTTTTTGCCAAAGGGGATGACTATACACTTTTTGGCATTTAGCTTGAGGCCATGGCTCTGGCACCAGTTGTCTGTTTCTATGAAGCCCTTTTGGAGGATGCTTGTGTCGACTGGAGAGTCGATTATAGTGCCCAGTTTGCAGTCATCTGCAAACTTGGTCAGCCACAGTCCTTCCGTGTTGGCCTGTACCTCCAAGAGATATATACACCGAACAAGAGAGGTCCCAGGAGTGAGCCTTGTGGGACACCACTTGTAACTGGTTTGGAGTCTGACATGGCTCCAGCAATTCTAACCATGTGGGTTCTGTCCTTGAGCCAGTTTGCAATCAATCTAGTGACATAGGGGTTTATATTTAAGCTGGTGAGCTTATCTATAATGCCCAAGTGGGGTATTGTATCAAAGGCTTTTGCGAGGTCCAGGTAGGCTGTGTGGACCACCTTCCCCTCGTCAATGGCCTTCGTGACTGTTTCAAAGAAACAACCAGGTTTAAGAGGCAGGATCTGCCCTTAACAAAGCCGAACTGGGTAGGATCCAGTGTTTGTAGGTCCCCGATATCTTTATTTATGAGGTCCATGATGATCCTTTCCATAGCTTTGCAGACCAAGCTAGTCAGGCTTATGGGGCAATAGTTTCCAGGATCTGTTGAGGCACCACCTTTATGGAGAGGGACCACTGCTGCTGTACGCCACTCTTTGGGCACATATCCTGTAGTAAGGCTGAGATTGAACAGTAGTTTTATGTTTGGGTTTAGCTCTTCTTGGAGTTCATGTAGGACGCAGCCCGGGACACCATCTGGTCCCATTGATGCTGTGTTTTTTGCCTTGGAGAGGGCGGCTCTTACCTGAGCATCTGAGATGTTAGGGGGGCAACACTCTGCTGGGATAGATATTTGCCCTTTTGGTGGGGAGGGGGGGAGAAGTTTGTGCTGAACCTATCAGCTAGGATATTGGCAATGGTTGTGGGTTTGGTGTATTTTTTGTCATTTTGGACTAATTCTGAGCATATCTGGGAATTACCACCCAGGTTCCTAACATAACTAAAGAAAGCCTTGTGATTATCCTTAGTGTCCTGTGCAATTTTTCTCTTGAAGCTGGCCTTAGACAATTTTATGTGTGCCCGTAGTTTTTTGCTAATACTGATCAGTGATGCCTTCCCTTTTTGGGATTTTGCTCTATCATTTAGTAGCTTCCTCCTTCTATTGTATAGTTTGTTTATGGCTGGGGTCCACCAGACAGGACGTCTGCCTTTGGAGAATTGGGTCTTGGTTTTATTTGGGATCGCATGATCCATGCATTCCTGAAGGTGTTCATAGAATGCATTTATAAAGGATTCTGCAGTCTGGGCCGTATTTTCCACAGGCCCGGGGGCTTTGAAGGATTCCACCTCAGTTTTGAGGAGTGTGAAATTTGCTTTAGAGAAGTTTTTCACTGTGGTTTTCTGGGCAGGGTGTGGGGTCGGGATGTGAATATCCAGTGAGATTTGTTTATGGTCTGATCTTACCAGTGAGGGATACACTTCTGGTCTGGAGCATAGAGTCCCCATGTTGGTGATGATCATGTCCAGTATGTTTTCCCCTCTTGTGGGAGTGGTAGCAAGTTGTTCCATAGCATTTGAGTTTATAAATTCTAGAAACCTTTGGGCTAGGGTGTTGGAGCTAGAGTAATGCTCCCAGTCTATGTTTGGGTAGTTAAAGTCGCCCAATATAATGGTGTTTGGAGAGACCTTTATATTTTCCAGTGTTCTCAGGAAGGCTGAGTGGGGTTCCTGGGTTTGGGAGGGTGGTCTGTAGCAGGCTATAAACTGGAAGGCAGTTTTACCCACTGTTAGTTGCACATGGATAGTCTCTGATGCTTCGTGCTTTGCCACCAACCTGGAGGTGTGGGTATCTTTGATGAATATCGATACTCCCCCTCCTTTTGTGGTTTGGTCCAAGTTTTGGGGCCGAAAAGCATGGTATGAGGTATAACCTGGTAGTGCTGGGGTGCTCTCGGGAGCCCTAAACCAGGTTTCTGTTACTGATTTATTTATTACCTGCATGCTCATAGTCTTGCTGCTGCGTGGCTCCAGCCTCCAGCATAATGCATGTCTGCTGCTGTTGTTGTTGTTGGTGTACTGGAGCCACTACACTCATGAGTAGTCCCTCCAGTCTGGTGAGTGGGGGATGTGTAGCTCCTCCACCACCTGTGGCGACCTGTTGCCTGTGGATATCTGACGCACGCTGATGGACATTTCTGATTAAATCACTGCAGTGATGTCGTACCTGCTCATATGTCCTATTATGCGTGCCTATGTCATTTACCCGACGGACCAGGTCTTGCCACAGTGCAGCCCTCTCCTGCTGATTCTGGCTGGTGCAGGAAAAGAGTATTGCATAATCCTGCACCAGGCTCTGGTGTATCTCCTCATCCTCAGCTGTGGAGTAAGCTGGATTTCGCGGGTGAGCCATGTTCCTGAAAAAGGAAATAACCTGATATCAGCAATATATGTCAGCAGAATTTGGCACACATACTACACATGTTACTCGACTGTTATGATACGACATATCTTACATATATAGCATCTGTCTGTCTATTGGTGGATACACATGTAAATGGCTAGGTATCAGTGCTCAGCCAGCAACTGTGCAACAGTACCTGGCACACTCCATACGACATACTACCAAACCCCAGCAGTCAGAACACTGATTCAGGTCTAGAGAACCTCCTCACTCTGGGGGTTTGTATGAAGGTACTGTATGGGCTACATCATCAACTACTGTGAGCTGACCACAAACTAATTGCCCTGGATATACATATCCCACCTCCGCCACCAGCACAAATGACTATAGTGAATAACATTGCACATGCAAACTTTACACTTTGTAACAGTGACATGGTATGCTTTCAGCCCACTGGGCCAGTGGAAGACACAACCCACAATGCTGACCCCTTCACAAATGCTTTCTACGGACATCTCCGAGAATGCATGGATCATGCAGTCCAATATATGGCCAAGACACTCTCCACAAAGGGACAGCATCCTGTCTGGTGGACCCCAGCCATAGGCAGATTGCATTACAAAAGATGGAAGCTACTGCAAGACAGAGCATAATTCCATAAAGGGAAGGCATGTCTGAGCAGCACTAGTAAGGATCTATTTTCCCTCATACAAACATCCATGGGCAACTTTGAGAGGGATATCAAGAGGGACACTACAGATAACCACAAGGCCTTCTTCAGTTATGTTAACAACCTGGCCAGAATCCCTCCACTATGCTCATAGTTAGTACACAACAACAAATAATTCACTGAAACCACAGATATTGACAACATTGTGGCAGACAGGTTCAGTGCAGGCTTCACCCCTCCCTCTCCCCCAAAATAAGACATAGTTATCCCAGCTGACTGTAACCTCCCTGTCATCACAGATGTCCAGGTGAGAGCCGCCCTCAGGAAAGCAGAATACACAACATGAATGGGACCTGATGGTATCCCCGGTTGCATGCTACATGGACTACGACAGGAGCTAAACACAGATATAGAAGTGCTATGTAACACTAGCCTGACTACAGGATATGTACCTGTACACTGGTGCACAGCAGCAGTGGTTCCACTCCATAAAGGAGGCACCTCAACATACCAATACAGTACAACACAATACAATACATTACAATACAATACTATACAATATTCTATTGCCCCTGTGACTACAGCAGCATACTGTTCTGCTACCCTGACCATTGTGACACATGTGGTGTGATGGTACCTGCTGCTGTCAAACAGTTACACAGGGTGACTCATATGGCATATTACCTATCTAACATTCAGCAGGGGTATGTGTGACATGTACTCATGGGGAGTCTTGCTTCTTAACACTGTGTGGTTTATTGCAGGGTATGTCTTATCTGTGGGTACGAACCTTTACCTCCACATGTGCTCTCTATTGCAGTGGCACGGACGACACACAGCAGTCATTTAGGTTGTGGATGGTGTGAGGTGTTACTATGGTTGTTGGACATCTGTCATGGGTGTGACTTAAGTATGTAAATCCAGGAGTGGTAACCTCTATGTGGGTAGTATGTGTGTACTCTGTGGTGTTGTCAGTCACTGTGCATTGGTAATGTGTTTGAGTGCATTGTCACAGTGTTGTACATGTCACTGTGTCCTTCTCCAAATCTGTAGCTGTCATTTGAGGTACATACCATGGCAGCCATTATGTGGTGTGGAGGGGTACACTGACCTACATGTCCATAGCTGACACACCATGTCTGCTGACACATACCATGTGCAGGTATTCCAGGAATAGTGTGCCACTGTGAAAATCATTGGGGGGACTATTGTACACATTTATGACCCTGTTCACCCCTGACACATGCAGTGGTGGGCAGCCAATCACATATCTGGTGGTTACTGTTGTAGGTGATTTGAAATGGGGTATGGTACTCCAGTTTTGACACTGGTGTTCACTCCATGCCTTTGTCACCAGGCATCTGTTGCAATACATCTGTACACATGTGCCTCACTCAGAATATATATACATCTCTCACTCTCTCTCTGTATATATATATATATATATATATATATATATATATATATATACATATATATGTATATGTACATGTATATATATATATATATATATATATATATATATATATATATATATATATATATATATATATATATATATATATATATATATATATATATGTCTGTATACATATACACATATATATATTGATGTACATATTGCTATAGGTATGGAGGGGGGGTGTGACAGAGAGGGGGTGAGAGTGACAGAGGGGGTGGGACAGGGGGTGTTGAGGTCGTCATATACAGTCATACCTGTAGATAGTCAGATCTGTCTGTCTATTTATATGTATCTACATATATCTATATCTGTATGTGTGTATTACATATATATGTTTGTACATATTCTATCCATCTACATCTGTCTATGTATTCCTACATCTCTCTCTATGTATGTATACATATATACATATTATATATATATATATATATATATATATATATATATATATATATATATATATATTCATACATACATATTTTGACATACATACGTATCCATATGATAGATACATATCAACATGTTTGTTTACCATACTGTATACACACACTAACATACTGCTAAACATACATAACTGTGAAACCTACTTTGTACATTGCACTACAACCTACATTGGACCTACATTGATATGTGCACATAGATGTTCTCACATACAAATGTATGTGCAGCCTTCACTGATAGTTGCTGTATGTCCCCTGCCCTTTGCACATCTTCATATACATATGGATACAGACCAATGACACATATGGAGGGTTCACAGTATGTAGACCTTTATAGTATTACTTTACATTACCTGTGTTTGTCACAGCTGCTTGTGTTGCCATCTGGTTTTGTGTCCTGCTGCTCCACTTGCCAGTTGTCAGCTTTCAGGTGGCTGTTGCTGACCAGTTTTGTTTGTGTATGTTTAATTTTGTTTTTCTCTCTCTGTCTCTGTCTCTGTCTCTCTCTCTCTCTGTGTCTCTCACTTCCTCCTCAGGGTGCAATGAAAGTATTGCATGTGTGGACTGGGAGTACAGCATGCTTTTGTAGGTATCTGCATAGGTCCATGTGATGGCCTCTGCACCAATTGTTAGCCAGCATTTGCTAATTGCATGCAGCCAGTTGTGTACTGATTGCAGTTCTCACTGTGATTTCAGAACAGTGCTATAAAAAGGTATGTGAGATAGGTGTAGCCCTTTCAGATTTTAAGGGCAGGGACCATGCTGGTATGCTGTGGACAATGTTCAGTGAGTGTAAAGGCTGGTATCTCTCTCATATTTCCAGCTGTGTTGTAGATTAACATTTCTCCATTCATTTCTCCAGTTTCCTGTACTAACTGTGTGTGTACACTGACACCTATGACTACTACTACTGTTAATGTGTGTGTGTGTGCTTTCCTGTGGGACATGTGGTGTAACTGGTGTATAGCAGTGGCTCTTGCACTTTGTTGCTATGGCTTCAATATTTGCCCTTTACAGTCACTACCTGTATGCCTGCTAGGTGTCCTGACTGTAGTGTGCTGCTGTGGCTTTCCTATTTTCCATGTACATTCACACCTTGGAATGCTTGCTATATCTGCTAGGGTGTTACAGCATGCAGTGTGGTCTGGCCATGGTGTGGGCCTTGACTTCTATTAGGGTATTTGAGTATGCTGCTGAGCAGGCCCCAGAGACTCTCAGGTGCATCTGTTATCTGCCTCATGGAATGGTACATATCAGTGGGGTACACCCATTAAATTGTCTGGTATGCTGCAGTTGTGACTGTGGGATAGCATGAGCATATGTATTACTACACTTTTTCTGCCATGCAAGTGGTGCATACTTTCAGGACTTCATAGTTACCATTGCATGTGTTGTAACACTTTTCTGCCTATGTTTGTGCATTTCACATGGAGTCTGTGGGGCATTGCTGTAACTCAGTCACTGTTGCTATGTCTAGGCTCTTAACTATTCAAATATGGTGGTGTCAAACCTCTCATGTGTACAAATATTTGCAGGTTGTCCACATTTCTGCCTCATATTTTGGTCAATATCTCATGCACAGCTTTTTCTGGCAAATCACTCTGGGCTCAAGTCAGAATATAGTGACAAACATTTAAGTTTCAGACTTCATACCCTTCCAAACATCCCACAAAATGCAGAACCTGTTACTCTCTGAACTGTCTAAGTTTGTTGTAACATTATTTGTAATGTGTCCCTGGTTTTGGCCCTTTGCTCTACATATTTTATTACTTGGTCCGGATGTGTTCCTGTAAGAGGTTGTATGGTATGGGCAGTGATTATCCTGCTGTATGTGTGAGGCTTGCAAGGTGCTACAGTGACATTATTACCTACTAGCTACCAACTAGCATGGCTGTTTCTGTTCACACACTACTATCACAGATATCCACTAGATTTGACAGTAAATATACATGACATGCTTTGTGTACTACACATCATATATTCCCTTTACATTCATTCCTACTATTACATGATATATTTATTTTAGCACAATGTTCTTGTTTAACAGTCATGGCTTAGTGGTAAGTCATACAGACTTGTGTTTGCAAGGTCCTGGGTTCGGGACTGACAGTGTGATTTTATTTTGCTTTTGAACTGACTACAGGACCTGCCAATCAGAGTGACTAAGGCACTTTTAAGCAGTTGTAACCGGGTTAGCACTGGTTTGCGCGGAGCTCACGCATGCGCACTGGTGTTTAGCTCCGTGCACAGACCCGCTTACAACCGCTTAAACGTGCTTACACTTGCGCACACCCACGCTATTTTCTTTGAAAGAAATGAAAATGGGGAGACAGGAAAGTGGTGAAAAAGGGGTCAGAAAGAGGATAAGACAGTAGGGAAACAAGCTCGGGTTTTGCAGGAGGGATGTAGGTAAGGCCCATAGCTGCCCATTTCTTCATCAGCAACAGCTGTGCATATGTATGTAATTTGGTGTGACATTTGAAAACTTCCACCCCTGAGAGAGGTGTCAGGACAACAATAATACTTGTTGGACAGCCAATTGTAACTGATAGTTTCCATGTCCAGCAGACATATGTGTGGAATGGGCAGCTATGTATGGGGCATAATTTTTTTGTGGGTACAGAGTGCCCTTTTTTTTTTTTTTCAGGTGAGAGTGGTATGTCAGGTGAAGGAAGTCGGTATAGCTGGGGAGGTAGGTTGGGTAGGTCAACAGACAAGACAAACAAGACGCATACAGGGGTGGTGTATGACACGTGTGGGCGGGGGTTACACAATTGACGGGGACAGAGGTTTGGATATCCAGAGCCCATGAGCCCACAGATGGCAACAGTGGAACTGATATCCCCACCCATGGGCAGTTGCCACTGTTCCTTCACTGCCCAGGATGGGGCTGTGTTGGGGGCTGTGTAGGCCAGGCAACAGGCATGCCCGTAAGTTGTGCCACCTGTGCCTCAAGCTGGCATAGGGGCCCAAGAACAGAGTCCTGGATCTCCCTACACACCACAGTCTGGATGCTACAGAGGGTGAGTGGTGGTTCTCCTCCAGCCACGCTTGCAGAGGGGGACGGGCCCCATCCCCTGCAAGCGCTTCCACCCGCAGGTGGCACAGGGCCACCGGAGGAGGGTCCAGACTGGGCACTAGTGCCAGGTGCACTCGCCAGCTGAGGTGGGAGAGGTGGGTCCGCTGGAACCCGCCTTCCCTGTCGTCCTATGTTTTGCATTATGTCATGACAGTTTGGGTTAGTAACATACAATACCATTCACAATTAGTTGTAACAGCATGCATTAGTATTTCCATTAACCAAACACCCAGATATTCACACCATTGAACAGTGAGCATAACACATGCATAATTGGAACAGCAATACACAGTCCAACAACATGCAGGGTTGATTGATGGCAACAGGCCATCAGGTTTGGATGTATGAACAGGGCAGATGCATCAACGTACATGCAAATATTTATGACCCAACAGGACAAATGTCCAGGGGTGTTAATTGTGATTGCACATACCAATTTCACATGGAATGGATTATATGTGGTTATAGGGTGGGATGAAGAAAATAATACTAACACCTTCGAATACCAATACATATGCTGTACATTTCTAATAGCTACAGATCTATACACACTACTGTTCTAACTACAGTTTCCTATATGATAACTACTTCAATTTGGTGATAGGACTGTTACTGCTACATCAATATACATTTTATTGTTATTCATACATGTTCATATCTGGCTTTGTTCAGCTACATCATCCTGCTACATTTGCTTTATATAGCTATAGACAACAGTGGATGTTTGATATTTCAGACAATTATACTATCTGCATATTGCAGACTGAGAGCAACATATCCAGATTTTGGGATACACATTCCAGCTGCAGCAACACTTTGAACACATTTCGCAGTTTGGTTCTACTTGTCACATTCATTTCATTCTGTACTGACTGCAGTATACTTTATTCAGGGGTTATTACTACTTTATTGGTGGATTCATAACTCTTTCTCACACTCTCTCACTTGTTTTCATTTTACTATTCAGGATGGTACTTACTTCTAGGCTTTATTGACATGTTTTACCTGTAGTTATTACAGTCCTTTCCAGCAGTCTCACTTCTGTCATGTTTCAGTATTTCAACAGGGATATATTTCACACATGTGATTTGCTCATCTTCTGCAGCTGTACTTTTCAGCCTGCTGCAGGTTGTGTACTATTATATTACAGGTGGGGCATATTTATTTCAGACTTTATTTCAGACATTTTCATTTTTCTGTTTGGATTACAGACTGCAACACACTTTTGTAATCAAGCAATACTTGCAAACACTTTTACACTGTTACTTGCACATTTTATTACTTAGTGACTTCACTGCACTCTTTTGCTAACTGTCATACTTTTATATTTCTTTACAGTTACTGGGAGTGGATTACTGACCTGCCTGGTGGGGCAACTGCACCAGCCTATCTCCATAGGCTCTGTGGTTCGCAGAACGGACACCTGCAGCTGTAATATAAATGAAGTAATATTGGAATACACATCTCCATAATTTCAGCTAATGTAATTTCTTACATACATAATTAAATGTAACTTACTCAGTAGTGGGGCATTGGGCATTTGCCGGGCCTCCTGGATCCAAAGGTTCAATTGGTCCTGCTTGCATCTCTTCAGGTCTGCATGGTGGTGACGGACCTGCTCACCAGTCCTTGGAATACCTGTGGCACTGGTGAGATCATGAGCCAACCGGTCCCACGCCTCAGCCCTATATGCTCCCCACAGGACCTGGCCCTGCATGAGTTGGGCCTCATGATTGTGGACTAGGAGCCAGACCATGTATCTGGACTCCTCAACGCCCCACCTCTGTGCTCGAAAGCAACTACCCTCTCCTACTCCTGACATTCTGACTGCAAGTCAGTTCTACAATCATTTATGCTGTGTATTACCACCTATGGGGCTTATATATGCCGTTTTTCCCGCACCTATCTGTGATTGGCCATTTTGGAATTGTATCAACTTCACAAAACCTGCTCTGTCATGCTCCACTTTCTATTCATTCCTATATATTTGCTATTACTGCATTTCTAAGTACAGCTGTCGTCTCTTAGTGGTTCAATACCTTGACTATGGTGCATGGTATCTTGGGTTCGAACCTGACCACTGCTTTTTATATTTTATGACTGTCTAGACAGGCTAGGGGGTGTGTCTGTGTAAAGGCAGCATTGTTACAGCTTGCTCAATGTTGCCCGTTGGTTAGCTTGTTTGCACAGTGCGCAGCTCCGCGCAAACGGGTTACGCTGGTTTACGCTTCATTTGGCTGTTAGCATGCATATTACGCTCAGCTCAGCTAGCGGCACACAGTTTCAGCATGTTAAACCACTGCTCACCTACGGGCACTCATTTTGCATCTGTTAAACCACTGCTCACCTACGGGCACTCATTTTGCATCTGTTAAACCACTGCTCACCTACGGGCAGATGCACTCACCTTGTTAGACTGTAGCTCAGCTATAGTCACATCTCGCATTTTTTATTGTTTTCTTATCTCACATTTCTTCAATATAAATGGACTATTTCATTACATTTAACATAAAATATAATTTTATAAGTGGACATATTTGTCAGGGAATTGTTTCGTGCTTATTTTACTAAAAAAAAAAATTGATGTTGTGGGGGCTCGAACCATGAATGCCTGCTCTTCAGCCAACGTCTCTACCACTACGCTATTGTTTCTGGGCTTACATTGCATATTTAGTTCTTATATCATTTTCCACTGACTGCTAACTGTGGCTGAGCTTACGACGCCAGCAAGAACGAAGCACTCACGGGCAAACATTTTTACGATTTAAAAAAAATATATAACATGTTCATTTATATATTTTATGTTCATAGTCTGTGGGGGCATGTGTTGTGTTTATTCACATTTCCATGGCCTCTGTCGTGGGTGTTTACTTTGGGCACTTTTACTCTTCTGGGGGCATGTCCGCTTGCAGGGCTCGGCCTACGGACATGCCCCCTACTGTCTTCCACGGACCGTGTTAGCCTTAGGTGTGATTCAGCATGCTCTCATGAATATGCAAAGCATGCTGACATCACTCTGTTTAACTGCAGCCTCCGTGTAAGAGTTATAACTCTTACACGGAGGCTTCGTGAATCCTGCCCTAGCTGTGCTTCCTGAGCATGAGCCACAAACTTAACAGTGCTTAGGGAGTTTAATAAAATCTTGTTATGGACACCAACATGATCTTAAGATTGCTTCTTCCACTGGGGATGGACTGCAGGCTGGAAAACAACAGTGACAAAAGGTAAAATCTTTTAGAGCTTCACTCTACTACAGTTATGAACAGAAATTGTGTCAGAATGAAGTGCATAACAGATTTTAGAACCCTTAAAACTGCATTTCTGCCTGCTATCATACCTCTCAGCTGTAACTGATTTTGCTGATTGTCCCTTATTTTGTCTCTGCACTGTGCCTCATAAAATTTTTGATTTTCTGGTAAATCATTGATGATTACAGTCAGTACTACACATTACAGTTTTATACTTCTTTTTATTTAGAAAATGTAAAAGTAGGTATAACAATTTGCACTTATACACTTTATTTTCTGTAACTGGTAGTACATGGAGCAGATAAAACAGCATTCACTGGAGCAGATAAAACAGCATTCACTGCAAAGAATTAGTGTCACCAATTATAAACTTTTATATGTGTTTTAAAAATGAATGCCATGATTCACCTGTCAATCATCATTCCCGAGATGAATTGCCTGGCATCTTGAACACATTAATCTGATTATGATTGGAGAACCAGATATAATTCTTTCTATCTTTAAAGTACTGTACAGGATGTTGCTAGGAGATGGAAAATATGTCATCCTAGTACTTCAATGTGATAGGATATTAACTGCTTTATACAGGTAATATACTTCTTCACAGTATCTCTTTGCAACAGTAGAGTAAGACAGAAAGGTGAGGGTCTTTTGCTCTTACGATTCAACTGATATATTATCATGTTCTGGCAGTTGATACAGAGGTTCCTGTGATACAGGGTATGATTCCCTCAGCCCTCATTTGCCAGCTGTGTGACCTTGAGCAAGTCACATAACAAGACATTCCTTGGGGACAAGTGGGAGTTTGGCTAGGCTCTGTAATGGTCCTCTGTACTGCAAACATAGTAACTACTTATGCACAATATGGAAGGCTTGCTGCCTCAGTGATTTCATGGAACAGCGGTATGACCCCTTTGATTCATGCCATCATTATATCAAAATGTGTGGCATATATTATTATGACAGTTTTGCGCAGCACTGAGAATAGAAGATTGTTTTGCACTTATGTGTTGAATTGTGTGACAATTTTATGCTAAGGTTTCACAAGATTTGTTATGGTATGATGCAATGGTGCTTAACTGCCCATACATCAGTGGTCACCTCCTCGTTGGTTAGATCAGACCATAAGCTAATCACCCTTGACATCCACATCCCACCCCCACCCCATTTAAGGAAACCTCCTTAAAAAACTTCTCCAAAGCCAACTTCATGCTTCTCAAGTCAGAAGTAACAAACTTCATGACACCCATGCAGATGGGAACTGGAAGTTCAACTGCTGAATCCTACACTAAGGTGCTGTATGAATACATTCACTTCTGCATGGACCGAGCCATCCCAAATAGAACCAAAATGTTGTCCTCTAAAAAAAGGAAGCCAATCTGGTGGTCCCCTGTCATAAATAAGCTGTACAACAGAAGGACGAAACTGTTGCAGAAAAAGTAGAAACCAGGATTCAAAAAACTCCCTCACCAGCCTCAGTAGAAAGCTGAGATCCCTCATAAAATCTTCCAAAGCTAGTTACGAAAACAAAATTGCCAAAGATTCCAAAGACAACCACAAGGCATATTCTATAGCTATGTCAAGAATCTAAATGGCAATACTCAGACCTGCTCTGAGCTACAGTAGAATGACACTAGATATACTGATCCCAAGGATATTGACAATATCCTGGCAGATAGATTCAGTGCCAACTTCACCCCCCTTTCACCCCCTAAAGAGCCCATCTCAATACCAAAAGAATGCCAAATTCCATTAATCACAGCCACCCAGGTAAAAATTGCACTCTCCAAAGCCAAGAATACAGCATCCATGGGACAAGACGATATCTCAGGCTGTGTACTTCATGAACTACAAAATTAACTGGTACCTCACCTATGTGTCATGTTTAATCATAGCCTCACCTCAGCCTTCATGCCCACAGAGTGGCGTACAGCTAGTCATCCCACTCTACAAGGGGGATCCACTTTGGATCCCGGGAACTACCGTCCCATGAGTATGACGAGCCTGATCTGCAAGGCCATGGAACGTATTATCATGGAACTTATAAACAAAGACATTGGCAACCTTCGAACACTGGACCCCACCCAGTTTGGGTTCATAAAGGGCCAATCTTGCCTCCTGAACCTGATCGACTTCTTTGAATCAGTCTCCAGAGCCATGGACAAGGGTAAGGTGGTTCACACAGCCTACTTGGACCTCACCAAGGCTTTCGACACTCTCCCCTACTCTGGAATTATAGATAAACTTACTAAGCTGAGCATTAATCCCTATGTCACTCGATGGGTTGCAAACTGGCTTACTGACAGAACACACACTGTAAAAGTTGCCGACTCCAAATCCAGCTCCAGACAAGTGACAAGTGGTGTACCGCAGGGTTCTGTCCTGGGGCCACTCTTATTTGGCATTTGGCATCTACTTCTCTGAAGTACAGGCCAACACTAAGGGACTCTGGCTTACAAAGTTCACAGATGACTGCAAGCTGGGAGCCATTACTGAATCCCCAAATGATGTGGATATACTACAAAAGGGCCTTACCGAAACAGATGCATGGTGCCAGAGCCATGGGCTCAAGCTAAATGCCAAAAAATGTATAGTTGTCCCCTTTGGGAAAAAAACATGTACCTGTGAACTACCACATAGCTGGCAGTACACTAAACACTGAAAATCTGATAAGAGACCTAGAGACACAGGTGGACAATGGTCTCACCTTTGATAACCACATAGCCACAACAGCTAGAAAATCCTTCTACATGGCACACCTCATCACTAAGGGCTTTTCATCCAGAAAAAAGGAGGTTATTGTCCCTCTGTACTCATCTCTCATTAGACCCATTATAGAATACAATGCCCCGTTTGGTATGTACCTCACAAGACATCTGCAACAACTAGAAAGGCCGCAGAAATACCTCACAAAAAGAACAGGTACAAAGCAGATGCCTTATGCTGACTGTCTAAAGAAACTCCTGCTATACTCTGTCACATATCGCCTACTCAGCGGCAATCTCTGCCTAACATACAAGGCCATGTCAAACCCATAGTTGTTGGACATCCTACACTTAAAGAAATCCCAATCCCTCTGAGCCACATGCTCCAGGGATTTTAACCTTGTCATCATGATGAATAGAACATGCTGGAGGGATAGGTTCCTGTCCCAGAGACTCCCCATACTCTGGAATAGGCTGCCCATACATGTCAGGCAGAGTGCCTCAATGGGCTTCTTCAAGAGGAACCTTGACGATTGGATGGGAGATAGGAAATTCACCCCGGGGATCACATCAGTAGACCTGCTAGACAGGGGTCCAGGAAAGTAAATATTTGAGGGAAGCAATAGCCAGGAAATTGTTATGGCTAGGCTTGCATAGGCCCTAAGGCCAATAGCTTAGTACCTACCTATGAACCTATGAACATACATACATGCATACATATATACAGTGGGATGATGTTTAGGAAATGCTTGCCATTTTTCAAGGAGTTTTCCTTTCAGTCCAGTTGAAGAAAACTTGTTGATGAAGTAAACCACATTTCCTTCTACTCTCTATGCTCTTATACACTGAGATAATATCTATATTGTCCATTTTTGTTACAGTGAAGTGTCTAAGTTTGCTCACATAAATACAAATAGATAAGCTTTTGTCCACAGCACTGCCTATCTATACCCTGATTAATTAAATACCCTTTTTACGCCCCTTCCAGCACTATCGTGTTCTTTAACTTATACATACCCCAGCATTACATGTAGTGCTTTAGCTACAGACTGACCAATAACTGACAAAGTGGGAGAAACATTCCCTTGTCCCAGGACTCCTTTCCCATGAGACTGCATCACAGAATCTTGTTATCCTTATATGTTTTCTTTTTTATTCACTAGTTAATGTCTCATTGGTTGCATTATCACTAGACCTAGGTCTTTATCCTGGCTTATCTGCCTAACATGCATGATCCCAGAAGCAATAATTAATCTGTGGGTTATTTTCTCTCAGGTGCAGCTCTTTACTTTTCTTGTTAAAGACCATGCAAGAATATCTTTGTCAACCACCATTACCATCATCTGTAAAAAAAATGTAGATTTTGCTGTAGATGTTAGTGTATGTTTGAACTGAACAAACTGAAGAGCAGAAGGCACAGGACTGCCTCAATGTGACAAATCACTAGTCCCCTTTTCACACCTGAGTAAATCTTTTTACCATCACCATAGGTGCCCTTTCATTCAGTCATCTTCATACCCATGTCACCATTTTTTCTGCTGCTTCTGAACTTTTGACTTTTTCACTTACCAGGTCCCATCCCTCCTATATTGCAGTAAATCAAAGCCTTTGCATAATTCAAGGTATATGCAGTCTAGTGGGTTGTCCCCCAGCTAGTTCCAGCACAATCCAGCCATAAAACTGAATAAGTATTAAAATCTTAAGAGGATAGTCAGACCTAACCCTTAACTTCTCCTTGCACATAAGCAAATGACTCCTTTAGTAAAGTCCATGACTATCTTGTCCTCCTGACACACATCATCATTAATCAGTCCTCCCTGGTTAAACATGTCATATTTTCTACCCCATAGTCCGCATTGTCATTCTTTGCAGGGTGTCCCAAGGCACTACTAAACATACTTCAGAAAGCTCAGGACTCAATCTACCACTTTACTCTCACCAAAACATGGGACACTGCAGGTGTTTGGATGGATTCAGGAGGCCAAAAGAATTATGCAATGAATTCAAATCAAGCAACAGTAATGAGAATGGCCTTTATACTTTATACTCCACTAAAGGCTTAGCTGTGAACTTGCAGTGCTTTCTTGGTACTGACACCACAAATATGGTATTCCCTGCCATATGATATTTAAGTCCTAACCACCTTGTTAAGTTTCACTGCAGCATTAAAACTCCAACTCATGGTTAAAACTTACAATAAATGCTTGGGCTCAGTTGCATAGCTAATGTATTTGTTGCATGAGTAGGTTCACTTTACAATTTGGGTTTGTTAAATCATACAAAATGGGTCAATAGCATTGCGGAGGTTAAGATTTATTTATTTATTCTTAGGCTATATGATTATGTGTTTCTTGCTAATGGTATTATATTAACAGCAATGTTATTTATTTAAAGAATTTACTAATGTAGTGATACTAATATATATGTAATCTGTTGTTCACAATATTCTTATGTAAAAAGTTTATGTCTGAAAAAGGGTCCTATATTGCACAGCTTACTAACACATAGACATAAGTTATATTAGCAAGGCCTATTAGATAAAGGCCTATGCTGATTTTTTCTTGAAGTTGATTTCCTCTAAGAAGGCTGTAAACCTCTTTCTCAGTCTTTCCAACCACTTGCTCACAGCTAAAAACAAGTTAGTATTTGGGGTTGCAGCTGTCCTTGAGAAATGGCACCAGTGTAGCATTATTCCAATCAAATGTTATCACGCTGCAAGTTTGTAAGATAAGGGTTTTGGCAGATCAGTAGCTAGATTTCCGTGTATTTCTGAGAAAAAAACTAACCAGGTCCCTGGTCCATAGCCTGTAACAGTCTGGCTAGCTGATATTCCATCTTCCTTTTGATATCTTGCCAATTTTTGGGTCTATATTATATACGTGAAGTTTCAAAACTTCGAACCTCATATGATTGACACCATATGAGCGAAGTTTGAACATCGAATATATAATAAAAAAGAAAAAAAAAAAGAAAAACTTACCTAAATGCTCTGAGCAGGGTGCAAGCCCCCCTCCACTCCCACACCCCTGCTACTTAAATATACCAACTCCAAGATCGCACTTCAGTGCAGAAAAAGGAAATCTTCCCATTCTGTGCCCTAGAGAGCCATTTGTTTTAAACTTTGAACTTGTAAACCTTCGATCATACGGTGTTGACCACGTGACATTCAAACTTTTACAAGTTTGAGGTTATAATAGGAACCACAATTTTCATGGATTTGACAAATATTTTCTATGAGATCCAATTGAAACACAATTAAGGAGTGCAGTCTCAGATGTGGCAGTCATTCTCTAGTAGAAGTGTAAACGATAGTTTATTGTTAAAATTAATGTACAGTATGTGGGGATAAAATCATGGACAGCTTCTTTAAAATCACTGAATAAAATATTCATCCTTCTATAAATAAAATAAATTACCAGTGTAGCTTAAATGTTAGTTGCACGTTCTTACCACAAACTAATTAACTCCATTTGACATCCAATGATAAGCGAATTCACAACGTAAGGCTGCTGACCTATCGGCAATTAATTAGTACTTTCACTGGTGGAAGATGCAATTTGATTTGCCTGAAATTGTGAATGGGCATAAAATGAACATTGAACATAAGCACTATAGTAAGGTTGCACTATCTTGTACCTTTAGTAAGAAACAATCAAAAAGCTCCAATGCAGGTCATTGGAAATTAACAAAACTGAAATTTTACAGGCAATAGCAGGTTGGCCATGGAATCTATCCGAACAAGAGTACTTCCAAATTGTTTGGCAGTCCTAGTAAGTGCCATTCAGACTTCCATCTATGCAAACACCATCCATTTCCTCCAATTTCCATCTTTCATCTTTTCATTTTCTCCCTTTACCCCCTCTCCCTATTTTCTATATCCTTGCTCCATCACTAAAACAGATTTAAGGAAGTAGTGGGGAGCCTTGGCTTATTGTTGCATTTCTGTTATTTGTTAGTTTTTCACTCATTTACTAGATAGGTGGGTTGGTCTGCTTTCAACCACAATGCAGACTATTTGGCATAATTCAATATGTAGAAGGTATAGTCATTATATGGTTAACTGTACATTTATAGAGTAGGCTATAAAAAACAATATATAGGAAGTATAGACATTACATAAATAATCAGATTTTGCATTGCTATAATGTATAGGTACTTAGTTGCAGGAGACATTACATTGATAAGGTCATACACAGGTTATTCTGTATGTCAATACTGAAGGCATTATTTTTATGTAGCAGAAACTGAGCTGTACTTTGTATTGTTTCAGAAAGCAGTTACATCTGCAGACGTCTTGTAGGTGACTAGCTCTAAATGGAATTCAGGAAAATATGAACACGGTATTTTTTTTAAATATAATTTTTATTTACTTAAATTATAAGAACTACAATCATAATAAGCATAAACTGTCAGCTAACCCAGTTTCATATCTGTTCATAAACTCCAACTATCATTAATGGCTGCATTGATTCAGTCATGAAACAAACTCTCTTGAACCACTGTATATTTGTTTGTATCTCTTCCATACCAATGGTGTAATACTTACACAGATATTATGATGTACAGTGAAACATTCCCTTACAGTGTTCATATTTGATACAATAAAACTCCCTATTTTAATCTCTCATAATCTAATTTAATATTACCACTTGTAAAATAGTCTAGATTATCCATCTAAAATTGGTGGTAGCATATGCCAGCATACTGCCTTCAACATTCATCATATCTCCTGCACCCAGTAAATAATCATTATCTGGTGTGTTATTAAATAAGAATGAAGTTGTTGAAGCCATATCCTAGCCCCCCCCCCAATGTCCCATCGCTCCTAGCATCTTAATAAATTATAAGCAATATAGAAATGTTTAACATCCTTTTTCAGTTAGCTTTTTCAGCTATTAATATGATTTGCAAGAAGAAATTCAACAAGCCACCAATAACATATAAGCTGCACACATCCATGGTATTACACATAGCCCTTAAATGTCCCACATTTATATGACTGGTAAAGAGCCCATCATCACCACATTAACAGCGCTGTCCAAATGTCAGTTTCTTTCCTTCTAAATATACTAATGCACCACTGACCAATCCTCACTGCAAACCACCTGTCATACCTAGAAAGGAATGAAAAGGAATGTTATACACACAGAAATATCAGAAAGCTGCAGAAGAATATGTTTCATAGTGTCATACTTTTTGGATAACACTTTATTGGTGAAACTAACATTTAAAATGCAGATGGTGAGTTTAAAAAATAAACAAAAGGCCCCATCCAAGTGATTTTCTAAAGATATTTAGTGACTTGCTGTATCTCAGATTAAGTGGCAATTTGTTCCACAGCCTGACCATGGAACAAGAAATAATGTTTGTCCTTAATGAGGTTCTACATATTTTCATATTTTTTAAACAATTTTATTAATTTTCAAATATAAGCAATCAATTATATTAAACTTTTACAGAAAATCGAACAATAAAAGAAAAAAAAAATAACTAGAAAAAAAAACACAACTAAAGTATTTACAAAGGTGCCCACTATAAAAAACTATATTAAACCTTAGGATACATAAAGAAACTTCATTAATAAACAGACTCTTTGTCTAATAAAACTTTTAACTTATACCATATATTATATGAAGGAGTATTTCTGATGGATCTTGATTTAATGGTCAACAACTCCAAATGACAAACCTCAGTAATAATGTTCTTAAATTCTGAGAAAGAGGGTAAAGTACGAGATTTTCAATTTCTAGTTATAACCTTTCTAGCAACAGTTAAAAGAGTAAAAACCATGGTATATTTATTTTTTTACACGCAGGAACTGGTGTATTGAATAAAACCAATGATTTAGATAGGACAAAATTGTCTGAAAATAAAGCCTGAAGAAAATTGTTTATGTTGTCTCAATAAGTTTTAAGAAGTATGCAATCAAAAAACATATGAGACCAGTCAGTCTTTGTTTCTATTTTACATCTCCAGCATGTACTGTCTCTCTTAATAATTTTAGCGATCATGTGGGGTTTTAGAAAGGACTTGTGCATAAATTTCTAGGCAAACAATCTTCATTTAAGAGAGGAAGTGGTCAATTTGGATGATTCTAATATTATTTTCTTATACTGATCATTAGGTGGATTATTATTAATGAAAGAGAAATAGTTCCAATAATTTTCTGAATAACTTTTTGTTTCATTTTTAATAATTTTACATATTTGTGAAAGTTTGCCATTATTAGGAAATGTATGTTGCAAAGATAAAGCCATAAAGCTGAATAACTTAGGGATTTTCACTTTTATACTAGATGACATTAAATCTATTTTATTAGACACAAACTGTCTACAGGCTTGTATATCTAAACATAGGTTTTTATTTAACTCATATTCTTGAATTAAATAGTCTACAGATTTCAATTTGTCATTAGTCAGCAGCTAAAACCAATAAACTAAATTTGTAGACTTGAATACCATAATTTTTTTTGTAGAATTTGAAGAAAACACATTTCCTTCTGTAAAGGCAATAGGAAAAAAAGGAAGTTCCACGCTTCATAATCTGTTTTTTTGTAAATAAACTTTCTGAAATTGTTTAGTATAAGTAATATATAGTGAGATGTATATGTTTGAGAATTGTGTGTAGTGAAAAAGTCTTTTAGCAACCAAAAAATGAATAGTTCAAAATTAATATTGTGTGAGAATTAGATTTATTACATGGATTAAAATATACAATTTCTAAGAATGTCTTCCATTTAGCAGTGTAATTTGTGTCAGTTAACAAAGATATAGATTTAATAGTAAAAAATCCAGAAATTGGGAACATACTCTCTGTTCAAACAGTCCAAGTAAATTCCAAAAAAGAAAGAGGGCCAGATTCAGGAAGCCTCCGTGTAAGAGTTATAACTCTTACACGGAGGCTGCAGTTAAACTGTGTGATGTCAGCATGTCATGCATATGCATGAGGTGCATGAGGCATGCTGAATCACACTAGTAACTCTTACACGGTCCGTGTAAGAGAGTAGGGGGCGTGTCTGTAGGCTAAGCTCTGCAAGTGGACACGCCCCCGGAAGACTAGAATGGCTGAAAGTAAACAGCCACGAGAAAGGCCATGAAAATGTGAATAAACACACTATACAACACATGCCCCGACTGGCCATCAGTGTATAAAGTGAAGAGATGTCATAAAAGTAAATTAAAACCTTTTTTTTTTTGTTAAACCCCGTAAATGTTTGCTACTGTGTGCGTGTCTGTGCTACTAGCGCAATCACAGTTAGCAGTCAGTGGAAAAGGATATAAGAACTAAATATGCAAAGTAAGCCAAGAAATAATAGCTTAGCGGTAGAGTAGCCGCCCTAAGAGTAGGTAGGCAGGGTTCGAGCCCCTACAACAACCTTTTTTGTTTGTAAATAAGCACTAAAAAGCCCCCTGACAGTATTGTACAAATGTAAATGTATTCCCTTTTGTAAAATGGAATGAAATAGAGCATTTTGAAGTAACATAAGAATAAAAATAGTCAGAAATGTACTGATAGCTAAGCTGCCGTGAGACAGAGTGCCCGTAGCTGAGTAGTGTTTAAAAAGCTGCAAACTGCGTGCCCGTTGCCAAGCAGCAGTTAAACAGGCTGAAACTGTGTGCAATTAGCTGAACATGTGTGCCGCTAGCCAATTAAGATTTATCCCAGCACACCGCTTATGCGCCTCCCACAGGCTAACTGCCAGTGCGCATGCGTCACCTCCGCGCAAACGAGCGCAGAACAGGTTTAAAGTGCTTAAAAGTGCTTTTGGCATGTTTGATTGACAGGTCCTCAACTCATTTCTGTCAGGAAAAGCAAAAATCAGTTGCCAGATTCAAACCCAGGATACCATGCACTAGAGTCAAGGAACTAAACCACCAAGCCATGACAGCAATACCTAGAAATGCAGAAATAGCATATATATGGGATAAAACCCAGAATGGAGCATGAGAAAGCATTTTCAGTGAAGTAGATACAATTCCAAAACGGCCAATCAGAGAAATGTGCGGGAAAAGCGGTATATATAAGCCCCATAGGCGGGAATACACAGCATAACTGATTGTAGAACAGACTTGCAGTCAGCATGAGTGGAGTAGGTGAGGGACATTGCTTTCGAGCACAGCGTTAGCGTTGAGGAGTCCAGATACATGGTCTGGCTCCTTGTCCATAATCACGAGGCCCAACTCATGCAGGGCCAGGTCTCATGGGGAGTATATAGGGCTGAGGCGTGGGACCAGTTGGCTCGTGATCTGACCAGTGCTACTGGCATTCCACGCACTGGTGAGCAGGTCCGTCACCACCATGCGGACCTGAAGAGACGCAAGCAGGACCAATTGAACCGTTGGATCCAGGAGGCCCGCAAATGCCCAACGCCCCACTACTGAGTAAGTCACATTTTACCCATGTATGTAAGGATTTCAACCAGCTGATACCATGGAGATGTGTAGTCCAATATTATTCCCTTTGTATTACAGCTGCAGGTGTCCGCTCTGCGAATGTTGAGATGCACGCCAGAAGGCTGGTGCGGCTGCGCCACCATGCAGGTTAGTAACCCCACCCAGTACTTGTAAATAAATATTATTATGTACCATGTATCAGAACAGTGCAGTGTATTGATTAAAAGTAATATAATGTGCAAGCAGGAATTGAAAGTCTGCAGGTATGGCTGCAACAAGTTCATCAGTATGCAAGTGTAACTGGAAATATAATTGATAGAATTAAACAGTGCTGTAATACAGATGTCCCATCATTAATTAAATATACTGTAACCTGCAGTAGTCTCAAGAGTACAGCTTCAGAATCTGAGGTAGTCACATGTGAGATATATGCCGTGTTCAAATGCTGAATCATGACAGAAGTGAGGCTGTTGGAAAGTGTTTGAATCACCACAGGTCTAATATGTGAACAAAGCCTAGAAGTACCAACCTGAACTGTGAAGTTGCAGAATGTGTGAGAGTGACAGAAAGGCTCATGTATGAATAAAGAAAGTAGTAATAACCCCTGAATATATAAGCCTCAGTGTGTTTTACAGAACTAAATGCATGTGGGAAGTACAAATTAACATCCCAAACTGATTTCAGTGTGTCTGAATCTGAATGTCTAGCTCAAAATCTGTATATGGTGATAACAGTAAACAATTTGCAGATAGAATGAATGATTATCTGACAGACTAAACAGCCATAGTTGTCCCCTGTCCTGTCATCAAAGTGTAGCAGGATGATGTATCTGATCAAATTCAAAATAAGTAGGATAGTGATGTATGTGTAACAGGTGTAGCATGACAGTCAAATAAAGATTATTTTGAAACATCAGCCTCAACTTAATTGTGTACCTATGATAAATGTGAATCAATGTGCAACATATGAATGTGTCATCACTTTCTATCCCCACCCAACCCTATAATTCCATATAACAACATCCACTAAATAATGGTATGTGAACATTTCATTAATCATGGACATTTGTCCGTTCCAAACATATATGCATGTCTGTTCGTGCATGTGCCCTGTTCATACCTGCAAATCTGATGGCCTGTTGCCATTAATCAACCCTGCATGTCGTTTGACTGTGTTTTGCTGTTCAAATAATGCATGTGATATTGATATGCCCCTTGTTCAATGGTGTTCATATCTGGGTGTTTGTTTGATGGGAATACCAATGCATGCTGTTACAACTAATCTGAATGGAATAAAATGCCACTAACCCAAACTAACATAACTACTCACAAACCTAGAACGCTTGGGAAGGCAGGTCCCAGTGGACCCACCTCTCCCACCTCAGCTGGCGACTGCACCTGGCACTAGTGCCCAGGCGGACCCTCCGGTGGCCCTGTGCCACCTTCGGGTGGAAGCGCTGCAGGGGATGGGGCCCGTCCCCCCTCTGCAAGTGTGGCCGGAGGGGTTCGTCCACTCACCCTCCGCTATGTCCGGTCTGTGGTGCGTAGGGAGATCCAAGACACTGTTCTTGGACCCCTACGCCAGCTCGAGGCTCGTGTGGCACAGCTAACGGCCCCGGCCATTGCCCCGCCTACACAGCCCCCAGCACAGCCCCGTCCTGGGCTGTGAAGGAACAGTGGCAACTGCCTATGGGTGGGGATATCAGTTCCACTGTTGCCATCTGTGGGCTCGTGCATCTCGGATATCCCAACCTCCGTCCGCGTCAATTGTGTAACCCCCACGTGTGTCATACACCGTCCCTGTATGCGTCTTGTCTGTCTTGTCTGTTAACCTACCCAACCTACCTCCCCAGCTTTACCGACTTCCTTCACCTGTCATACCACTCTCACCTGTAAAAAAAAAAGGGCACTCTGTCCCACAAAAAATTACGCCCCATACATAGCTGTCCATGTCGCAGACATGTCCGCTGGACATCTAAACTGTTAATTACAATTGGCTGTACAACAAATATTAATGTTGTCCTGACACCTCTCTCAGAGGTGGAAGGTTTCAAATGTCTTACCAAAATACATAGAAATATACAGCTGTTGCTGCAAAAGACATGGGCATCTATGGGCCTTACCTACACCCTTCCTGCAAATCCCACGCTTCTTTCCCTACTGTCTTACCCTCTTTGTGACCCCTTTTCACCACTTTCCTGTCACCCCTTTTTCTTTCTTTCAAAGAAAATAGCTGGTGTAACGCTTGTGTTAGCGGAGCTCACCGCCAGTACGCATGCGTGAGCTCCGCAAACGAGCGCAGACCTGGTTTAGTGCTTAAAAGTGCCTTTATGGCACTTTGATTGACAGGTCCTGTACTCAGTTCGAAAGTTTGCTAAGAAAAATAAATTCCCACTGTCAGTCTCGAACCCAGGACCTTGGTAACATTAGTCCGTATGACCTACCACTAAGCCATGCCTGCTTTACAAGAACGCAGTGCTAAAATAAATATAACATGTAATAGTAGGAATCAGTATAAAGGCAATATAGGAGATGTACTATCCAAAGCATGTCAGGTAGAGTTGTAATGGCCAAATTACTGGATTCCCATACTAGTTCAGTGTGAACAGAAACAGCACTGCTACCTGTTAGCTTGTACATAATAATGTAAGGTAATGTACATATGTGAAGGTATGTATATCTACACATACATATATATAAATATATATTAATACATATGAAATATAATCGTAGGTCTCAGTAGCCATACACACTCACTACAGGAAAAAGTTAACATAATTGCTGCAACCTGAATCTGCAACACAGCCTGACCCCTATGTGACCTACTTACCCTTCTAACTGCTTACAGGTGGCCTCAGCACTTTGATTGACAGGTCCTGTACTCAGTTGGAAAGTTTGCAAAGTAAAAATTCCCACTGTCAGTCTCAAAACCAGGACCTAGGTAACATTAGTCTGTTTGACCTACCACTAAGCCATGCCTGCTTTGGAAGAACACACTGCTAAAATAAATATAACATGTAATAGTAGGAATCAGTATAAAGGTAATATAGGAGATGTACTATCCAAAGCATGTTTGGTACAGTTTTAATGGCCAAATTACTGGATTCCCATACTAGTTCAGTGTGAGCAGAAACAGCCCTGCTACCTGTTAGCTTGTACATAATAATGTAAGGTAATGTACATATGTGAAGGTATGTATATCTACACATACATATATATAAATATATATTAATACATATGAAATATAATTGTAGGTCTCAGTAGCCATACACACTCACTACAGGAAACAGTGAAGATATATGCAGCAACCAGAATCTGCAACACAGCCTGGCTCCTGTGAGACCTACTAAGCCCTTTAACTGCTTAAAGGTGCCTCCAGCACTGTGATTGATAGGCCCTATACTCAACTCAAAAGCAGAATATGAGCATACTAGTAGGCCCTACCACAAGACCATTGTAACACTAGTCTGTATGACCTACCACTAAGCCATGACTCTCATACAGGAATATAGTGCTAAATAAGTGGAACATGTAATAGTAGGAATGAAGATAAAGGCAATATAGTATGTCTACTACCCAAAGCATGTCAGGCAGACTTTTATAGTCCCAATTACTGGATTCCCATACTAGAGTAGTGTTAACGGAAACAGCCCTGCTAATTGTTAGCTTGTACCCAATAATGTCAGCTAATGTACATATATGAAAGTATGTATATGTACACAGATATATATATATATATATATATATATATATATATATATATTTATATAGCAATACATATGACATATAGTTGTAGGTGTCAGTATGCATACACACTCACTACAGGGAACAGGCAAGATAAATGCAGCAACCTGAATCTACAACACAGCATGAAGCATGGGAGATGTACTAACCTTCACACTCACAGAACACTGTCAACAGCATACCAGCATGGTCCACGCCCTACAATCTGAAAGGGCAACGCCTATCTCACATACCCTTTTATAGCAGTGTCCTGAAATCACAGTGAGACATGCAATTAGTACACACCCAGCTGCTTGCAATTAGCAAATGCTGCCTTACAATTGGTGCAGAGGCCATCACATGGACCTATGCAGATACCTACAAAAGTATTCAGTACCCACACTCCACTCATGCAATACAGTCATTGCACAAACCTAATGAGAAAGAGAGAGAGAGAGAGACAGAGAGAGAAGACAAAATACACAGACAGCCAGCAGCAAAACAGCAGCAGCAGCAGCAGCAACAGCAGCAAAATTCAAGCAGCACGACTGACACACCAAAAGCTGCCACAAACACAGGTAATGCAAAGTAGCAGGTTAATCCTGTGTATACTGTGACACCTCCAAATGTATCATAGTTCACTATCTATAGGTATGTCCATGAGATAGGTTGTGTGTAGATAGTCATGAAATATAAACATATGTAATATTGTTGTACATGTGGGCCATAACTAACACTTCCATAGCTTAGAACACAAGGCCAGTTGTGCATATGATGCAGTAGTTCCCAGGGTCAGTAGAGGTTCCTCCTCATTGGTGTGGGACCACTGTGTATGTATGGCACTGTTCAGGTACATATCCTGTAGTATGGCCATGGATTAATATCAGTCTGTCATGTGGTGCTATGTCCTCCAGGGGTGAATGTAGCACACATCCAGGGATACCATTTCGTAACAGTGATGATATGTGTTCTGCAATGATGAGGGTGGCTCTCACCTGGACATGTGAGAGGATAGGGAGGTTACAGTCATCTGGGATAACTAATAACACGTGTGTAGGACAATGGGGGGGGGGTACCTGCACCTAAACTGTCTGCAACATTGTTGGCAATATCTGTGCATTTGGTGAATGTGAAGCATCTTAACACTGCAGACAACAGATGCCTTCCCGTCATGTGAATCTGCCCTGTGCTGCAGTAGCCTCCTACTATTGTTATACAATATGCCTGTATCTGTAGTCCACTGGACAGGATTAATAAGTGGTGTGCAGTTGTTCTGGGATAGATAACTGTGTGCACAGTACATGCAGTATGTGGGATGTTTGTGGTAAGCATATGCAAATGTGCTGGCGGTGTGTGTTGTGGCTTCCACTGGCCCAGTGGGCTGCATGGATAGCATCACTGTCATAACTACTGAATAACTGTGTAATAACATGCATACATAGCAAGGTAGTGTATTGTGCTTGTGGTGTTGTTCAGATATATATATCCAGGCTGAGTAATGTGTGTCCACATCACAGGGTTGGATGGCAGCACACATCCAGTATGTATGGATGAACACCCAGAATGTGTCACACGTGTCACCTGTGCAGACGTATCTGGCCATTACCTGTGCATCCCCACAACACACACACATGCAACATATGGCAGAAGTACTATAGCAGTACACACATGTTCATAGGTTCATACTAGGCTATCTGCCCGAGGGCATTTACAAGCCTAGCCCATCGCTTTGTGGCTTACGCCACCCCTTTAGTATGGGGAACCATACCCATTATTTTGCTGTGCCTCTGTCGAGCAGTGACACTGAGGTAATCCCTGGGGTATATCTGCGATCTCCCATCCATTGGTCAAGATTTCTCTTGAACAAGGCCAGCGAGGTGCTCTGCCTCACATATACCGTGATTTTGTTCCACAGCATAGTGAGTCTTTGGGTGATGAATCTATCCCTCCAGCATGTCCTATTAATAGCCGTGTCGAGGTTTAAGTCTCCTGGCCTTGTGGCTCTGATGGATCTAGATTTTTTTAGGTGAAGCATATTCATCAAATCTGGGTCTGACATGGCCTTGTATGTTGGGCAAAGGTCACCTCTGAGCAAGCGGTGGCGACTGAATAGAACATACATGGACATGCTGGAGTGGCAAATTCCTAACTGAGAGGCTCCCTTTACTCTGTAATGAGCTCGAACAGTTGAGAATGAACAGTTCATAGGTTCATACTAGGCTATTTGCCCTAGGGCATTGGTAAGCCTAGTAGAATGTGTTTGTCTTTGCCACCCAATCACAAGTTATGCTGCTATGCCCTTGTCCGACTTTAGTATACTATGCCTCTGTCTAACAGTGACATAGAAGTGATACCTGGGGTACAACTATGATCTCCATTCACTCATCCAGATTCCTATGGAAGAGAGTCAATGAGGGACTCTGCCTAACCAGTAGTGTGAGCTCATTACAGAGTGAAGGGAGCCTCTTGGTTAGGAATATGCCCTCCAGCATGTCCATGTATGTCAGTGCTGAGGTCCAGCTCTCCTGAGCATGTGGCTGTATGGGACTCTGATTGCCTGAGGTACATCACGTTCATTACTGCTAGGTAGGACATGGCTGTATATGGCATGCACAGATTGCCCCTGAACAGGCAGTATGCCACTGAGTCCAGCTGGATTCACTTTACCTGGGCAGCATATGACATCTGTGTGAGCCATTGCATCCCCTTGATGATGTACTGTTGTCCTGTACCAGTTGCTGTAGGTGTCTGGTTAGGTACATCCCAAAAGGTGCATTGTATGCAATTATAGGCCTGATGATGGATGAGTACAGAGGCACAATGACCTCCCCAGCCATACATGTGAATCAGTCATGATTAGCTGGGCTATATAACATGTCTGTCAATCCACGTTGCCCATGTGGTAGACAAATGGCAGACTGCTACCATGTTTCTTCCCCAGGTCCCCAACTACGTCTACTGTACTCAATGGCCTAACACCTATGTTGTACTGTGCCACCAATGTGGAGGCGTGGGAATCTGCATTGAATACTGATACTCCCCCTCCCTTGTTCAAGTGTTGTGGCCGACAAGAATGGTAACAGCTATAACGTGGTAGTACTGGTGTGCTCCTGTGAAACCTGAAACAGGTTCATGTTACTGCACAGATATCGATGTCCAGAATGCTAGGTAGGGTTTTGGGTGCGTGCATCCTTGGGTCTAGACATCCAGTGTTGAGTAGCATCACTCTTACTTCCTCATCCTTTGTGATACAAATGGATGTGGGTTTGCCTTATGAGCCTTGCCTAATACAGGCACTATGGGTGTAGCAGGAGGCTCCGCCAAATGTCAATAGGACTGTGTTGACAGGTGCAAGCTGTCCCTAGCAAAGCATACCACCCCAAGATGGCAGGGATTTGCACACCTGTGAATGACACCAGTATGTCAGTCAATTGTTGGAAGGGATCATTGTGCCTTGATATTGTGGCATTGTTCTAGGTGAGGGTAGGATGCTACTCAAGGTCAGGGTCAAACTGTCCCGGGCTACGTGCTCAGAGAGCTCTGTAATGTCTCATGTCATGTAGTCCAGGGAGGAATGTGTCAGGCCATTCACAGCAGCATGGACATTGACTGAGTCATACCTGTACCTGCCTTGGGGTTACCTGACTGTTTGTGTTATGTGGCAGGTCATAGTGCCTGACAGGCTGCACACTGTGACCCTCACCTCGTTAAGCCTGGTGAACGTGATGTGAGTGTGCCTGATCATAGAGGCACCTAGTACAGGTGTATGAGGTGTGTTGTTAACTGTTAATGGCTGTGAGTGTTCAGCACATTGGCTTTGTGTGATATGTGTTGCACATGTTCGTTTATGTGGTAGTGGTTGCCTGGATGTCTGCATAGGAGGTCTCTGCTGCATAGGCAGAGCTGTGGTCTGAGCCTACAAGTATGATCATGTGTGATCATGTGTTAGGTCCGCTGTTGTGTTAGGTCTACGTGAGACTGGAAGTGTAGTGAGTGATCCCCTTTGCCACGTGACTGGTTATGGCGGTATTGAGTAGACAGAGCCTAGCCTCCAGTCTGGTATATGGTTGCATCACTCACATGAGTTTGAATTTGTCGTTAGGAGGAGGGTGTTGTCTGTGTACATGCATCTGTTCTAACATTGTCTCTGGAGTACCACACTCACCAGCTGGACTGAGGAGGGAACTGACAACTGACCTCTGGACATGCTAGAATACTATTGTGAACTCTATAATCACTAATGATTGAAAACAAGGTCCAGTGGGGAGTGAGGGTGTACTGACATTACCTACAACTGCTGACTGATATAAAAGCGTCAGTGAGCAAATGCCAGGTAACCTAAGTGCAATGTGTCACAATGAAGTAAATGCAACAATGACAAGCAGTCACTTGCTGTCATGTGTAACATGGAAGTACGTACAGTAAGCAATGCAGATAACAGTAGTGAGTCACAGATGTGTTGCAAAGATGTGTACTATGTGGAAGTAGCATACCAGTGAAATAACAAGCTAACAGATAACAAGCATATAAACAAAGGTAGATGCAGGAGGCATGGATGTAGTGTTTGCTACAACAAACAAGGTGTAGCAATGTCAGTAAGATACAGCTCAGATATGCAGGCACTATAAACCTGATACCAGATGTCCCCAGCTATGAATGGCAGAGTACAGCCTATTGTCACACATGAGTGCAGACCACAAACCTCGTTAATGTTAAATAACTGGCCTAAAGGACAACTGCCCATACCAGAAGTAATACACTTGTACACTGGGCCCACAATCAGCAGTTCCCAACTTCAATGGATGAAAGATATGTGTCCTGCCACCACAGTGCTTGCCACCAACCTCCCTAATGTAAAACAACTGGTCTGAAGGCCAAGTACTTAGTACAAATGACATAGAATGATAGCTACACTGTAATCAGGTTTTAAACAATCAGTAATAAGTAGAAGTTAACACTCCCTGTATAGAATGTGTACCATGTATTGTTGAGATACTATGCTGATAACCTGTTTGTGTACCTTTCCAGATAGACATGGCACCTAAAAGAAATCCTGCGTACTCTGCTGCAGAGGATGACGTGATCCACCAGAGCCTGGTGCGTGACTATGCCATCCTGTTCTCACGCACCACCCAGAACCAGCAGGAGAGGTCTGCACTGTGGCAAAGCCTTGTTAGCAGGATAAATGATGTTGGCATGCATGATAGGACATATGAGCAGGTGAGACATCACTGCAGTGATTTGATAAGAAATGTCCGCCAGCGTGCTGCAGATATCCACAGGCAACAGGCTGCCACAGGTGGGGGGGTGGCCACACATCCCCCCCTCACCAGACAGGAGGGGCTACTGCTAAGTGTTGTGGATCCAGCCCCAGAACAACAGCAACCATCATGCATCATGATGGAGGTTGGATCCACACATCAGCAAGACAGCGAGCGTGCAGGTAAGATGCCATATTCATTTATTGTCATTACTTTTACATTTGTTGACCCATATAGTCTAGCTGGATATGAGTTCATTTTCAGTAGAGGCCTGTGGAGAAAAGCTCCACACATAACGTAATAAAGGCAGACAGACAAGTTGTCAATACAGACAGCCAACATAATAGAATTGTACACCAGCCTGTTAATTAAATAAACATACATGTAAGGAAGTCAAACAGTTTATAGTCATACACAATGTACCGTTGGTTTCAAAGCAATCCTACCTAAAGCATAATGGTTATGCAATAAGGCAAAAGCCATATACATAATAGTTAGGGCTCAGAAGGGTAGAGAAGTAGGAGTATGACAGATACAATGATATGGAAGAGGCAGGAGTCAAGAAGGGAAGTGAGGAAAAGAAGGAAGACAGTCAAGAGGAGGTGGGAGGGATGGGAGAAGTAGGTCAGAGCATAGAAGGACATCAAGGTGAAAGAAACAGGGTAGAAGCTAGTTTCTATGCACAATGAGGGGTTAAAGGTGAAGAGAGCGTAGGGAGAGGGATGTTAGCCTGGACTCCAAGAAGAACAAAGCCAGTGGTTTTGGAAGTACAATTTGAGTTGACGTTTGAAGAGAGGTAAGGGTGAGATTAGAGTTAACTCCTGGTATGTACATATGACTGTTCTGTACGCTGTTACTTCATGCACGCATAAGGTGTGCATGTGATATGTATCTGTCATCATGATATATATACAGACATGATGTGCAGCTGATGTGTATAAGGGAACTAGTGTACTACTGTACTGTATCATGTGCAAAACAAATGGCACACATGTGCCCACTGACATTACTCTCTTCACACTTCCAGGTCCCTCCCATGTATCAACGAGGCAGGCCATACATGCTGGTGAGTCTTTTAACAGTATCTGTAAAACAATTTATAAAACTAGGAAGAGTAGTGTAACTCTGTAGTAGACATGCTGGTGACTGTGTCCACAATAACTGTAATTGACAGGTAGTAAATTGAGTAGTGTAACACGGTATTGATGTGTGTGTTTACTGTGGGTGTGCATGTGTGCAAGTGTGCCTGTGCCCAAGTGTGCATGTGTGTTAGTGTCCATGAGTGCATGTGTCCATTTCTGAATGTGTGCATTAGTATTGAAGTGCATCTCTTTCAAATATGTATTGAGACTGTAATCTGTGTTCCATGTTTTCCTCCCGTAGGTTCTGGTGCTGCTCTGGTGACCTGCAGCAGGGAACCTGAATCTTGTGCCCCAGGTACTGATGATGATGAAATGTCTGTAATGGTGCAGGAAGGTGTGTCTGGGTCCGCCATTGGTCAGCCAATTGACAGTACACAGCTTTCAACCCCGTCAATGCGCACAGTCATCCTGCCGTTACATCCTTTATCACCATTGTCCCTAGGTGATGGACAGTCAGCAGTGGGCATAGATCAGGGTAATGTGGTACCTGTGGCACATGCATCCTCACAAGGCAGCCATGTGCAGAGGCCTCCAATGGTACCACGCAGACAGTCGCCCATGGGTTCTCGGGGGGGCATCCGTGGCCGTACTGCCTCTGGCCGACATGCCCAGGGAGGTATGTCAACCTCCACTATGTTTAGAACTGTCATGCAGGCACAGGCACGTATGGAAAGGTACACCAGACAGGGTCTGAGGGAGCTGAGAGCATGTCGCATAGCCATGACAGACGGCATGCATGATGTTGCGAATGCTATCCGTAACTTCACAGATGTCGTTGACAGACGTTGTGGGGGCATACAACAGCTGCTCCACAACCAGATGTCCATGGGCCAGGGCGATGGTGTGCGTTTGCGGCGTCGATGTGGCGTATGCCAGCAAGAGCACCAGCTGGCAGTGGCCATGACGACAACGGGCCCACTCGCGCCTCAAGTGCCAGCACCAGCCCCAGCAATGCTGGGTCTGTGCTGTCATCCAGATGCCCCAGGAGACCACGTGCACGTGGCTCTGGACAGTCCCAACAGGGAACTGTGTCCAGTCAACACACCCCTGCTTCCGATGACAGTACCCACTCTGGGTTAGTACCGGATATGGCCCGTAGCACCCCTGCCAGGCACAGGTACCGTGTCCGTGCCCACAGACACTGATTTGGATGACCTGCCAGGTGCAGTCTGTGGCTGTCCACAAAACCCTGTACATGGCAGCCATTATGTGGGACTGTGTGCGTGCTTACACACATGCAGAAACCTAACACCTAGGGCAAACACATACACACACACACTGCACCAACAACGGTCCACCCTGTACTGCTGCCCCTCACAAACACACATACACACACATGTCAATTGGTGTTACCAGTGGCCGGCTTGGGCATATCTAACCCACACCCTGTGCATATGATGACACTGTGCCACCTCCTGCATACTACAACATCGGTGCAGGTAAAGGTAAACACGTTGCTGATGCACAGGGTGACTACATAGATGTGTATAAGTAGTAACATGTTGGTAACTGTTGTGTGTTGCAGTATAAATGTGTGTATATCCCATCAGTCCTGCTGCAGTAACTGTATGAATGTCCTCAATTATCTGCACCCATACTACTTAACAAAGTGTACCTGCTGCACACCATCACATGCTAACATTGACTATGGCAATGTGCATCTTGTGCTGTTATGTAGATTCAGCTACATGTATCTGTTCTGTCACACATGCATTTATACACACCCTGCTACCCACACACATGCACACGCTCACCTGCCATTCCCATTATTTATCACCCTACATGAGTAGCTGTTGATACATGACAGGTACACATTTCAGAAGTGCACTATGTTGTTTACTACTGGCATCCCCTTCTCTACCTGTACTCACAGGGTGCAGGCAACCTCATCAGTTGGAAGATGTAATGTGCATCAGGTACTGTAGTACCCTGATTGCCACAGCAAACATGCTTCCCATACGGAAATGCACACACAGACACATCCCACATCCACACACTTGCCACATTCAGGCTTCAGAACACTATCTAGGTATATTCGGGTACATGTGCATGTTCAAGTAGCATGTAACACTATACTGAGTACTGGCACTTAGTTGTCTGTTGTCATGTTGTCTGTATAGAGAAAAAGAATTGTTTTATTATCCTACTCCGTTTTGTGGACATTACTTGAACAAGTGTTACCTTACATGTGTTATCAGTACCAACACCTTCTGTTTTGTAGTTTTGTTTGTATAGGGTGCTATCAACATCACTGCTTGTTAAGGGTAATGACCACCCTGCAGTGCATAGCCCCATGTGGCAAAAGCCACATCCCACCCCATCATTGTGCACACACACTAACCCCACCAACAGTAAAACACATACTTTCCATTTGCAAGATTCAAACCCACACCTAACTGTGCAATGACAGTAGAAACAGACACATTAGCAGAGTGTGCTATTTGCTGTAGTTGGAGAAACCTTTACTAATGCTGTACTTAGAGGGTGCTGACATCATCTGTGTGTAGGAGGAGGGATGTGCACCCTGTAGTGTGTTCTCCCAGTTGGCAAAAGGCAGTTAACCCTCCCAGCATAGTGCACACACATAAACCACACTCATACATTCCCTTTGCAGGATTCAAACCCCCACCTAACTACGTTATGACACTGAAGAAAGACACATTAGCAGAGCGTGCTATGCAAATTACTGGAGGACTTTACTACAGGTGATATAGTTATACAGTCCTGACATCATCACTATTTCAAAAGGGGGATCTGCATCCTGTACGATACTGTCACGGTTGCTAATAGGGACATTTCCCACACACACACATCGATGTGTTGGAGGTTTGCATATGTGGGGGATCCAGAACACCAGTGTGATTAGTATATGGTTTGATTGCAACAATGAGGGATATACTCCCAGTGGTGATTAGTTTTTACTCATGTTTGTAAAGATCAGCTCTAGTATATCTGCCCCTCTTGTGGGAAGGTTGGTTACCTGTTCCATAGCCAAAGAATGTCTGATCAATGGGAATCTTAGAGCTTGGGTATTGTGGCCTGTGTAATGTACACAGTCTATGTTTGGGTAGCTGGCATCACCCAGTATGATGGTGTTTGCAGAGTAATCTAAACTCTCCTGTGTCAGCATGAAGGCTGTGTGGGAGACCTGAGTTTGAGAGGGTGCTGTAAGAGCTCCTCTGTGTCTCTTTCCATGTGGTCCAGGGAGGTACATCCCAACAGGTAGCTGACTGTGACCCCCCCCCTTGCTCTGTCTGGAGGGCGGCACGTCTGTCAACAGCTCATGTCAAGCAAGTTCACACCCCTCATAAATGATGTGGAAACCTTCAAAGGCCCAAGGCCTGTTGAAAATATGGACCAGACTGCAGATACCTGTATAGAGGCATTCTGTGGACACATTCAGGAATGCATGGATCATGAAGCCACATATGAAAGCATGACCCAATTCTCCAAAGGCAGATGCCCTGGGCGCCGGACACCAGCCATAAACACACTATACAATAGAAGGATGGCGCCACTACATGATACAACAACCTCCCAAAATGTGAAGGCACCACTGATGAGTATTGGAAGACAACTACAGGCACCCATATGATTGTCTAAGGCCATCTTTGAGAGAGGATTCCACAAGCCACTGAGGATAATCACAAGGCTGCCTGTAGTTATGTTAGTAACCTGGGTGGTACTACCCAGATATGCTCAGAGGTAATACAATATGTCACACAAAATATAAAACACACAGACATTGCCATCATCCTAGTGGACAGGTTCAATGCTGCCTTCTCTCCCACCACACCAAAAGGGAACATATGTCTCGCATCACAGTGCTTCCCCTGACATCACAGATGCTCAGGTAAGAGATGCCCTTCCCAAAGCAGTAAACACTGCATCAATGGGACCAGACAGTGTCCCAGGCTGTGTCCTACATGAACCACAAGAAGAGCTACACCCAGACATAACACCACTGTTCAATCCCAGCCTTAATACATGATATGTGGCCAGAGAGTGGCATACAGCAACAGTGGTCCCTCAACATGCAGGTGGTGCCGTCACGGATCCTGGACACTACTGCCCCATATGTCTGACTAGCTTTGTCTGCAAAGCTATGGCAAGAATCATCAAGAACCTCACATATCTAGATATTGTGGACCTACAGACATGTCACCATACACAGTTTGGCTTTGTCAATGGCAAATCCTGCCTATCAAACCTGTTTGCTTTGTTTGAAACAGTCACCAAGGCCACTGTCAAGGGGTAGGAGGTCCACACAGCCTACCTGGACCTTGCATAAGCCTTGGATACAATACCCCACTTGTGCATTCTAGGGAAGCTCACCAGTGTACATATTAACCCCTATGTCACTATGGGTATTGCACAGTGGCTCAAGGGCAGAACACACATGGTAGAATTGCTGGAGCCATGTCAGCCTCCAACCTGGTACAAGTGGTGTCCCACAAGGCAAAGCCCTAGGGACTGTCATGTTCATTATATATTTGTCATAGGTACAGGCCAACATGGAAGTACTGTGGCTCAGCAAGTCACAGGTGACTGCAGACTGAACACCATAATCAACTCAACAGCTAACACACGCATCCTCCAAAAGGGACTCTTGCAAACACACGACTTGCGCCACAGCCATGGCCTCAACGTGAATGACAGAAAGAGTATAGTCATCCCCTTTGTCAAACACTAAATGACCACAATGTACCACATATGTGTTAATCCAGTAAGTGCAGACCAAGGAATTATGGACCTTGGGGTACACAGGTTGATAGCATTCTACCATTTGACAACAACATGGACAAAGTGGTTAGGTAAGCATGTGATATGGGCCACATCATCATGGGATCCACATGTAGGCCAGGGAGGACATTGTGCCCTTTACTCATCCCTCATCATGCCCATAATTGACTATGATGAACCTGTCGGCATGCACCTTACCAGACACCTGCAGCAACTGGGGCTACCACATATCTACCTCGACAAGGGGATCAAAGTGCTCAAACAGATGCCACATACTGACTGGTTAAAGTAGCAGCAGCTGTACTCAGTGACATACTGCCTCTTCATAGGCAATCTGTGCCTGACATAGAAGGCCAGGTCATACCCTCACGTAATGGCCATGCTGCATCCCAGAATATCCAGATCCCACCAGGATACACACTGGAAATACTTGAACTTCAGGAGTGATATACATAGGACATGGTGGAGGCGCACATTCACAACTCAGAGGCACCCTTCATTCCTGATTATTATCCCAATAGAGGTTAGGTGGACTGACTCAGTGACTATCTTCAAGAGCGATATTAATGACTGGATGTGACATTGTAGGGTTACGCTGGGTATCACTTATGTGTCACTGTGAGAAAGAGGCACAGTATACTAACCTTGGAAAAGGGCATAGCAAGACAGATTCACAATGCATGTTGAAAGGCACGCACATTCTGGCTAGGTGGATACATGCCCTGGGCAGATATCCCTGTACGAACCTATGGACCTATGTCTCTTTTTCACCATTGGCCCTATGTGCTGTCAATCACCAATGTAATCTCAATACCCGCGTAGCATGTGCAAAGGTCAGTTGTCAGTCACCTCTATGGCACAGTTGTGGAATATGTGTGTCATGTAGTAATGTCACAGCTGCCACATGTACACAGTCAACCCTATCCCCTACCCATTGATGTACATCACATGTATGAGATGGAAACACATGGCCAAACTGTAACAGCAACATACAAGTCAGTCCGATGCATGGACAGATATGACTCAGTCATTGTCCATGCCACCACAGCTGATGTGGGATGTCACTCACTGGGATACGTGATAGGGAACATGGAAGGGATCACTGAGCAAGTGACACAGGCTGGTAGACCCCTGACCTTGGTTGGCATCAGACCCTCACCAGGGATTCCGACAAATTACTGAATGCTAATGAATAAGTGTATCTACAACACCATAGCTGAATGGTTCTTAGCATGCAGTCACTGCATTGCTATGGAATACTGTCTTACCACTCCCACAAAAGGTGAGAACATGCAGCTCCTGTACATTAACAACATGTAGACTTTATGCCCCAGACCAGGTGTGCATCCCTCACTACTAGGCTGATAGCATCTACATCTCACACTGTATATACACATCCCACATGCAGCATCTGCACAGACGACCACGGTCATAATGTTACCCTGTGCAAATACCATGTATTCACATGTGGCAGGCATCACACATGGTAAATATTGAAAGTCTCAGGTACATATGTGTATTTGGCACACACATACATCATGTGTTCATTGCCATAACCGGTGTAATCAATGTCATGCATTATTGTGAGGGACAACCCACACACATGGGCATTCTGTGTGTGCACAACACACATGGCATGTCTGTAATCAAAAGCCATACATAATTGTGATATCGTTTAGAAATGGGTATGTGCATCCTGTAGTGTGTTTTCCCAGTTACCAAAAGGGATGTTTCTTTCATACACACTTACCCCCCTTCACACACACTTGCCACTTGCTGGATTCAAACCCCTACCTAACTATGTTATGACACTAGAGACGGACGCATTAGCACAGCACGCTATTCGCATTACTGGGGAATGCCCTTTCCCCTGATATACTTGTAGGGTGCTGACATCATCAGAGTTTAGAAAGTGGAATGATCATCCTGTGGTGTGTTTTCCCAGTTGCCAAAAGGGATGTATTTTTCATACACACTTATCCCCTTCACACACACTTGCCACCTGCTGGATTCAAACCCCTACCTAACTATGTTATGACACTTGAGACGGACGCATTAGCACAGCGCTATTCGCATTACTGGGGAATGTCCTTTCCCCTGATATACTTGTAGGGTGCTGACATCATCAGAGTTTAGAAAGTGGAATGATCATCCTGTGGTGTGTTTTCCCAGTTGCCAAAAGGGATGTTTCTTTTATACACACTTACCCCCCTTCACACACACTTGCCACCTGCTGGATTCAAACCCCTACCTAACTATGTTATGACACTAAAGACGGACGCATTAGCACAGCGCGCTATTCGCATTACTGGGGAATGTCTTTTCCCCTGATATACTTGTAGGGTGCTGACATCATCAGAGTTTAGAAAGTGGAATGATCATCCTGTGGTGTGCTTTCCCAGTTGCCAAAAGGGATGTTTCTTTCATACACACTTACCCCCCTTCACACACACTTGCCACCTGCTGGATTCAAACCCCTACATAACTATGTTAGGACACTAGAGACGGACGCATTAGCGCAGCGCACTATTCGCATTACTGGGGAATGTCCTTTCCCCTGATATACTTGTAGGGTGCTGACATCATCAGAGTTTAGAAAGTGGAATGATCATCCTGTGGTGTGTTTTCCCAGTTGCCAAAAGGGATGTTTCTTTCATACACACTTACCCCCCTTCACACACACTTGCCACCTGCTGGATTCAAACCCCTACCTAACTATGTTATGACACTAGAGACGGACGCATTAGCACAGCACGCTATTCGCATTACTGGGAAATGTCCTTTCCCCTGATATACTTGTAGGGTGCTGACATCATCAGAGTTTAGAAAGTGGAATGATCATCCTGTGGTGTGTTTTCCCAGTTGCCAAAAGGGATGTTTCTTTCATACACCCTTACACACACATTTACCCCCTTCACACACACTTGCCACCTGGTGGATTCAAACCCCTACCTAACTATGTTATGATACTAGAGACGGATGCATTAGCGGAGCGCGCTATGCGCATTACTGGGAGATTTCTTTTCAGTTGATCTACTTATAGGGTGCTGACATCATCAGTGTTTAGAAAGTGGAATGAGCTCCCTGTGGTGTGTTTCCACAGTTGCCAAAAGGGATGTTCTTCTCATACACACACTTACCCCCATTCACACACACACATGCCACTTGCTGGATTCAAACCCCTACCTAACTACGTTATGACACTAGAGACAGATGCATTAGCAGAGCGCGCTATTCAGATTACTGGGAGGTAGCATTTCTACTGATCTACTTATAGGGTGCTGACATCTTCATTGTTTGGAATGGGGAATGTGCATCCTGTGGTGTGTTTTCACAGTTGTTAAGAGGAACATTTGAACTAAGTGTGTGAGCATGCCCAGTTCAGCCTTCCCATGGCATGTTGTGTGAATGATGTCTCATTTATCAAAAGTGTGTGAGCATGCCCAGTGTGAGCTTTCCATATGTTGAACTATGCAGCCCATCACAGTTGTGGATGAGTGTGAACTCCAAAAAATAACTCCTGTTTAAGGTTGTGTGTTCTGTGACATGTTGTGTAGTTACTGTCCAGATGCTTCCTGTGAACACAACAGGGATTATACTGTGCCTGCAGGTTTTGCATGGGATACTTTGCATACAATTGTTAACATCCATTCCTACTGACCTAGCACTGTAGTACTGTATAGTGTAGTGGTTCAGTACTTTCACTGTGGTGGACAGTATCCTGGGCTTTAGTCCTATCACTGATTTACATTTCCATACTGTGCACAACAGCCTCTTTAGGGTCCAGTTGTGCACGTCTGCACAAAGGCAGAGCCTCTATGGACTCTGGTAATTACTGCCCCATAAGCTTAACAAGTGTAGTCTGCAAAGCTATGGAGAGGATCATAATGGAGCTCATAAAGAAAGATATGGGGGACATGCAGACATTGTACCTGTCCCAGTTTGTGTTGATCAAGGGAAAGTCATGCCTTTTGTACTTGGTTGACATTATCAAAACAGTAACTAAGGACATTGATGAGGGAAAGGCAGTCCATAGAGCCTACCTTGCCCTTGAAAACACTTTCAACGCAATACCCCACTCAGGTATTGTAGGAAACCCTACCAACAGAAATGTACACCCATATGTCACAAGATCAGGTTGCAAACTGTCTGACGGACAGGACCCACAGGGTTAGAGTTGCTGGCACTATGTCAGACACCAGGCCAGTCACATGTGGTCTCACACAGGGCTCAGTCCTTGGCCCCTTATTGTTTGTTATCTACTTCTCAGAAGTACAGGCCAACATGGGAGGACTTTGGCTGACAAAGTTTGCAGATGACTGCACACTGGGTGCCATAGTGGACAGTGCATCAGACACGGATATCCTTCAGAAGGGACTCACGGACACTGATAGCTGGTGCCAGAGCCATGGCCTGAAGTCAACTTGCAAAACATGTGTAGTCATACCCTTCAGGAAAAGCAAGGTAACCCCAAGCTACCATATAGGTGGCAATCCTCTAAGCACAGAGGAGGTTATCATGGACCTGGGGACCCAGGTTGACAGTCACTGTTCTGATGACACTCACATTGCTAAAGTGGCTAGTAGGACCTTCTACATTGTCCACATGATCAGGAAGGATCCACATCCAGATCTAGTGGGTCATTGTTCCCCTGTACTCTTCACTTATCGGACCGGTGATCTGGTACACTGCCTTATCTGGATGTATCTCACCTGACATCTGCAGCAAGTGGAGAGACCCTGAATGTCCCCAACAAAGGATAAAGGGTCTCCAACATCTGTCATATGCTGCCAGATTGAAGACACTACAGCTCTATTCAGTCACATACTGTCTGCTTACAGGTGACATGTGCATGACATGCAAGCATGTCCAACCAGGGATTAATGGACATGCTCCACCTCAAAATCGTCAGATCCACCTGAACCACTAGTGCAAGTGACTTACACCATAGCAGGGATGTACATTGGACATGTTGGAGGGTGGATTTATCACTCGGAGACTCCCTATGCTGTGGAATACAATCACGGTCCATGTGAGTCACAGCACCTTGCTGGCTCTGTGGGGCATATATACCAGATGGTGAAGGTCCCAGGACCAAGCTTTGTGGGATGCCTGTTATATGTGGTTTGTAGTCTGACATGGCTGCTGCATGTCTGACCATGTCAGTTCTGTCGTTGGTCTGGTTTGCAACCCCTCATGACATTGGGGTGTATATATCAGCTGGTGAGCAAATCTATACGGAACACATAGGGTATTGTACAGAAGGCTTTGCAAGGTCCGGCTACACTGTGTGGACCACATTGCCCTCATCACTGACTTCAAGTACTGTTTCAACTGAGTCACACATGTTTGAGGGTGGGGTCTGCACTTTGTAAACCCACACTGGGTAGGGTCGGGTGTCAATAGATCCACAATAGATCCACAATATCATTATGTCTGTGGTACATGCTGGTCCTTTCCATAGCTGTGCAGACCAAACCTCTCATGATTCTGTGGTGGTTGTTTTACTATCCATTCAGGAGACACCTTTGTTGAGAACACACACTGTTGTTGTACACTGCTCTTTGGTGCATACCCTGTGGTAAGGGTGACATAATGTCAGGGGCGGCAGTCTGCTGGGGAAGGTATTTGGCATTATGGGGGGGGGGTTTGCACTGCACATGTCAGGATGTATGTTGGCCATACCTGTGTGTGTCTGGTATGTTGTTTGTAATATCTGTGTGATCTGGAGCATATCCAGGAATCAACAACATGCTTACTACCATCATTTGCAACAGCCTTGGGGTTATCTGTAGTGTCCTGTACAATCTGTATCATAATGGGTTCATACTAGGCTACCCCCCTAGGGCATCTGTAGGCCTGCATGTCCATTTTGTTTGATGGATTCTGGGGAATTGTCTACACCTGTGTCAATGCTAGTATGATACCAGGGGTATAGTGACAAACAGCTCAGAAGCTGACTTCACACTTCTTCGGACTGAGATGGTATCCATTAAGCCCACTGGGCCAGTGGAAACCACAACACACAATGGTGACTCCTGCACAGACACTTTCTAAGGACATCTCCGAGTAAGCATGGACCATGCAATCACAAATGAGAATGAGACCCTCACCACCAAGGGAAAGTGGCCTGTCTGGTGGACCCCAGCCATAAACGAACTGTATAACAGATGAAGGATACTAATGCAAGACAGAGCTACATCTCCAGAATGTAAGGCAGCTGTGATCAGCAGTAGTAGAAAGCTACATTCTCACATAAAGACACCCAAGTTCAACTTGGGGACATAAATCACCACAGACGATGAAGGTAACCACACTGCTTTCTTCAGTTATGTCTGACGCCTGGGTGGGAACCCTCATATATGCTCAGATTTGGTACACAACAACTTATATTCCAGGGACCTGACAGATATTACTGACACCCTGGCAGACCAGTTCAGTGCAATGTACCCCCTCCTCACCCCCAAAACATGATAGTTATCACAGCTGTATGTAACCTCACTGTCATCCTGGATGTCCATGTGAGAGCCGCAGTCAGCAAAGACGAGTACACAGCATCAATGGGACCTGATGGTATCCCCAGTTGCATGCTATGTGAACTACAGATGGAGCTAAACCTGTATATGCAGATGCTATTTAACCTTAGCCTTGCTACAGGATCTGTACCTGAACACTGGCATACGGCAACAGTGGTCCCACTCCACAAAGGAGATGCCTCCACAGACCCTGGCAGCTACCACCACACAAGCTTAAACAGCCTTGTCTGCAAAGCTGTGTGAAGGGTCATTATGGAGCTTCCACACAGAGACATTGGTGTCCTACAGACCCTTGATCCCACCCAATTCAGCTTTGTACAGGGCAGATCCTGCGTTTTGCACCAAGTTGACTACTTTGAAACTGTCAGTAGAGCCGTTGATGAGGGCTACACAGTCCACACAACCTACCTGTGCTTGGCTAAGGCCTTTGACACAATACCCCACTCAGGCCTCATAGACAAGCTCAACAGCTGAAATATAACACCATATGTCACAGCATAGGTTGCAAAATGGCTCAGAAACAGAACCCATAATGTCAACATTGCAGGTGCCTTGTCAGGTTCAAGCCAGTCACAAGTGGTGTCCCACAAGGTTGTGTCCTGGGACCTCTCTTATTTGGTATTTACTTTTCAGATGTGAAAGCAAACATAGGAGGGTTGTGGCCGACAAAGTTTACAGATGACTGCAACCTGGGCACCATAGTGAATACATCAGCCAGCACACACATCCTACAGACTGCCGTCACACAGACAGATAGCTGGTGCTGGACTCATGGCCTGAAACTGACTGCAACTGATGTGTAGCCATCGCCTTTGGGAGGAACACAGTACCCACAGATCTGTACATAGACAGCAACCCAATGAGTACAGGAAACAAATCAGACAGCTGAGGACACATGTAGATAGTGACATCTCATTTGACACCCATGTTGCCAAAGTTGTTTGACAGACTTTCTATCTTGGCCACCTTATCATGGAGGGTATTCCATCCAGACCATAGGAGGTCATTGTACCACTATACTTCTCCCTTATCAGGCCCATGCTTGAATACAACGCCCCATTTGGTATGTACCTCAACCAGCACTTGCAGCAGCTGGAGAGACCCCACAAGTACCTTACCATGAAGATCAGGGATCTACAACACATGTCATATACTTCCAGAATAACTAAAACAAGCCTTTTTCAGTGTCATACCACATACGTACAGGTGACCTATGCCTGACATACAAGACCATGTCCAATCAGAATTTGGTAGACATGCTCCACTGCAAGCAATCCACATCCACCAGAAACATGGGAGCTAAAGATTTGAACCTCAGCACATACATGTATAGGACATGCTGAAGGGACAGAGTCATAACTCAGAGGCATCTCAAACTCTAGCAGAGTATCCCAGTTCATGTTAGACAGAGTACCTCACTGACTCTCTTCAAGAGACATCTGGACAGCTGCATGTGGACAGGGCACAGACTAGACAGAGGCATAGTCACATTATTCAATTATGTAAGGTGGTCATAATGTGTCACTACTAAGTCAGAGGCACAATATTTCGTATCTATGCAGTACACATATTACCACTATGAGGGGTGGCAATAGCAATATTCATCAAGGACACCCTCACCTCATGGTTGGTGGCAACACACGATGCATTGGACACCATCCGGGTGCAATTAACCATAGGCAAGACTGCTCTGCAGTTTGTAGCATGTTACAGGCCATCCTCTGAAACTCAGGTACCTCACAGAGCTTTCATGAAAACAGTGGCGGGGATACATGTACCTGCAAACACCATCACACTGGGTGATCCCAACTATCCAAATATAGACTGGGATCAGTACTACAGCCACAACACTCTAGCCCACAGGTTCCTAGAGTTCATACACTCACATGCCATGGAAGAACTAGTCACCATCCCCACAAGAGGAGACAACATAGTAGATCTCATCATCACAAACATGGGCTCACAATGTTCAACACCAGAGGTATACCCATCATTGGTGAGATCAGATCATAACCTACTCTCAGTGGAAGTCCACATCCCACCCCCACCCCAGATAGAAAAGACCACAGTGCAGAACTTCTCAGAAGCCGACTACACACTTCTAATGACTGTTGTGGTCTCTTTCAAAGCCCCCAAGCCAGCAGACACCATTACCCAAGCCACTGTATCACTTACAACTGCCTTCTACCAGCACCTTCAGGACTGCATGGATGAGGCAATCCCAAACAAAACACAAACTCGTTGTACCAGAGGCAAGCGTCCAGTGTGGTGGACCTCAGCCATAAACAAGCACTACAACACAAGGAAGGAGGTACTACAAGATAGAGCAATATCCGTGGAAGGGTAGACACCCCTGCTCAATATAGGTGAAACACTGAGTTCCCCCATGAAATCATCCAAGGCTAATATTGGGAGTAAACCCACTAAGGGCTCACGGACAACCATGAGGCCTTTTATACATACGTTACACACCTGGGAGGAAACTGCCAGATATGCTCAGAATAGGCTCAGAATGCTGTAAATATCACTGAACCTACAGACATTGCCAACATACTGGCTGACAGGTTCAGTGCAGATTTCTCCCCCCACCCCTCCACCACAACTGGAGAGATATGTATGAAAGAGGATTGTAGCCCCCAAACATCTCAAATGCTCAGGTGGGAACTGCTCTATCCAAGGAAAAGGATGCAGCATCCATGGGACCAGATGGTGTCCCTGGTTTTGTGCTCCATGAACTCACTCAAGAATTAAACCCGCAGTCAGGGCAGCTGTTTGATCTTAGCCTCAACTCAGGATATGTTCCCAAGGAGTGGCATATGTCAATGGTGGACCCACTTCACATGGGGGTGCCTCCACCGACCACGGAAACTACCATCCCATCAGCTTGACAAGCAGGGTCTGCTAAGCTATGGAGAAGATCATAATGGAAGTCATAGATGAGGACATAGGGGACTTGCAGACATTAGATCCAACCCAGTTAGGCTTTGTCAAGGGCAGATCATGCCTTTTAAACTTGGTTGACTGTTTCATAACAGACACCAAGGCCATTGACAAGGGCAAGGCACTCCACACAGCCTACCTTGACCTGGCAAAGGCTTTCAACACAATACCCCACTCGGGTATCATTGAAAACATCACCAGCTTAAATGTGAACCCATACATCACAAGATGGGTTGCAAACTGGCTACGTGACAGAACAGACAGGTTCAGACTTGCTGGTGCCATGTCACACTCCACAACTGTCACAAGTGGTGTCCCACAGGGCTCAGTCCTGGGCCCACTATTGCTCAGCATCTACTTTTCAGAAGTACAAGCAAACACAGCAGGATTATGGCTGACAAAGTTTGAAGATGACTGCAAACTGGGAACCATAGTTGGACACCCATCTGACACAGACATCCTTCAGAAGGGTGTCATAGACACGAGTAACTGGTGCCAGAGCCATGGCCTTACATTAAACACTAAACAATGCATAGCCATACCCTTTGGGAAGAACAAGGTTACCACTAGTTCCCATGTAGGTGGCAATCCTCTAAGCACACAGGAGGTTATCAGGGACCTGGGCACCCAGGTTGAGAGTAACCTTTTGTTTGACACTCACGTTGCCAGGGTAGTTAGGTAGAACTTCTACATTGCCCACCTCATCATGCAGGGATTCACATCTAGATCCAGGAGGTCATTGTTCCCTGTACTCTTCACTCATCGGACCATTGATTGAGTGCAATGCCCCATTCAGCATGTATATGACCCGACACCTATGGCAATTGGATGGGCCCACAAATTCCTCGACAGGAGGAGAAAGGGTCTCAAACATATTTCTTATGCTGCCCGACTGAAGGAATTCCAGCTTGATTCCGTGACTTACCGTCTGCTCAGAGGTGACCTGTGCCTGACATCCAAGGCCATGTCCAAACCTGAGTTAATGTACACGCTTCACCTCAAGACCTCTACATCCATCAGAACTACAGTGGCAAGAGATTTAAACCTCAACACAGATATTAATAGGATGTGCTGGAGGGACAGATTCTTCAACCAGAGAGTCCCTATGCTGTGGAACAACATCCTGGTACATGTGAGGCTGAGTACCTCACTGGCTTTGTTCAAGTGAGATCTTAATCAATGGATGGGAGATTGCAGGTATGCCCCAGGGATAACCTCAGTATCACTGCTTGTCAGAGGCACAGCAATATAATGGGCAAATTATCCGTCAGAGTGAAGGCGGCAGAGTCCACAGAACTCTGGTCTAGGCTTATAAATGCCCTAGGGCAGATAGCCTAGTATGAACCTGTGAACCTGTGAACATAAGCCTGGGGCAGTTGCTGCTATTAGGACAGTGGTCTGCAGCAAGCTATATAGTAGTAGTCAGTTTTAGCCATTGGTGTTTGACCATGGCTAATGCATGTTGCTTCTTGTTGTGGTAACAACAGGGGTGTGTGGTTATCCATGCCATTTATTGGTAGTCACCCTCATTTTGTATCTTGTTCCATGTTTTGCACATGTACATCACTGTATGAGGTGTGACCCTGGTAGTGTCAGGGTGCTGATGTGCTTTGACCCTGCTTTCTATTACAGCACTGATATGTGCATTCCTATACTGTGTGCATTTACACTGCACACATCTTGCTGTTTATACCTTTGGCATTGGGTAGCATTACATCTAGGTTCCTATCCCTTGTGATAGCTATGAGGTGGGTTTGTGTTTTTGTGGTTTATGATTGGTGAGGGTGGATGTTAGTCATGGTCCTCAGGTGTGCATATGATACATGGTATTACATTACTTAACACATGGCATTCATGCCTCGGGTGGTGCTGCAGGGCTGCCTCTGTCGGATGCACATACTACACTCCCTGCACGTTTGGAAGCAGGTTGTGTCATGTTAGGCATCCCTGTTACTGTATGAGTGAGTCAGAGCGGGTATCAGTCCCAGTGTTCCTACTGACCAAGCATATGTGCTATCGTTGCCTCTTTGCCAAGGCCAGGGCATACTGGGCACGCCTCCTTCTGCCTACTGGGACAAGGTCAGGTTGTTCCTCCTCCAAGTCACCCCCTGCCTGTGGTGGCCTTGGCAATGGTGGGGGGATGTTTTGCCCAGCCCTGTGCTGGTCCTGCTGCAACTGTTTCCGCAGGATCATATTATGTAGCATAGCACATATCATGATCATTTGGGTACATGTAGTTGGTGTGTACTGCAAAGCTCCACCAGACGTGTCCAGACACCGGAACCGTGACTTGAGCAGCCCAAACACACGCTCTATGATATTACGTGTTTGTGCGTGTGCCTCATTATGGCGTTCCTGTTCGGGTGTGTGTGCATTTCTGATGGGTGTCATCAGCCACAGCTCAAGTGCATAATCAGCATCCCCCACTAGGTGTCCGTGTGGGAAGTCCCCATTGGCAAATGATTGGTACAGCTGCGTCAGATGCCAGATGTGGGAATCGTGGTAGCTCCCATGGCAGCCAGCACACACATTCATTATTATGCCCTGGGCATCACACACGACCTGGCAGTTGATGGAGGTATCCCTTGCGGTTAATGTAGACTCTACCCCGCTCACCGGCTGGTGCCTTGATGCGTATGTGCGTGCAGTCTATTGCACCCAGCACCTCAGGGTATCCCGCTATTTGCTGGAAGAGACGCATATTGCTGGCCACAACCTCACGGTCATTAGGGACATATATATGATCACTGACATGTGGTGACATGGCATCCAGGAACTGGTGCAGTACCCTGGAGGCTGATGCCTGTGATATCCCCATCATATCGCCAGTTGGTCTCTGGAAGGTACCTGTTGCTAGTATTCTTAGGCCAACACATACCTTGGTTCCCACTGGGATGGGTTCCCTCTGTTGGTTCCCTGTGTGAGGCGAGGCCTGCACAGCTCAACAATCTGCTGCAGGAGCTCTCTGTCCACTCTATAGCTCTACTATCTCCAGCTCATGTAACCCATGGTAGGTGACCCTGGGCCTGTATACTCTTCTCCTTCTCCTCACTCTGGGTTGTCTGTCAGCATCTGCATTATCACCACCCTCAGCAATTCGCCTATGTCTGATTATAACAGCTATGGCAGGCCCTAGCATTTCTGCTCTGAGTTCAGCTTTTTTTCAGTTTTCAATTCTGATAGCTTAGTTTCTGGCAGTATCTCTTGTGAGAAACAGCCTGCACTGCTCTCTGTTGTGTTTTAAGTGCTGGGTTGGGTTTCTAGTCTGCCTGTGTAATTGCCTGCTTCCAATTGTTTCCACCAATTAACTCCGGCAGTATTCCCTGGCAGTTTCCCTGTATTTTGGTTGTTTCCTACTTCCTCTCTGTTTCCTGAGGGGGAGCAATGTGCACACCAGCTTAAACACGTTCACAGTCACTTACACGCGCGCACACATCCGTACACAGTGTTACACGCGCGCACACATCCTTACACGGTGTTAGCTAGGCTGATTCATGCTAAAACGCGCGCACACTGCCTTACACGTGCACGCCCGCGCAAACCGTTGTAAACAGTTTGCAACACGCTCCCACATGTTGAGCCTGCCTTACATGCGCGCACACGCGCGCATGCACGTATATCAAGAAACTTGGAGTGTTGGGATAGCGTATACCCTCAATTTCTTGACTTTCCTAGTGTTCTGTTGGGACACACCTCCCCCCCTGATGTCTGTCTGTCATCTGTTACCTTACATTGCCCTCCAATCTGAGACATTTCTTTCTATCCTTCCCCTCCGTGATGTCACCTACCTCTTACTCTGTTCCTCCCCCATCTCTAACTCTTACACTACTCAGAAAGTGCTCATTACCTATGTGGCAGTGGGATTCAGTATTGTAACCCTCATTTACATAGGATTGCCTAGTAATGCTTAGTTACATATCTTACACGGAGCTTCCCCTCCTTGACAACCACTAAACGGAGGCCATATTGTTTTTGCTCTGCAAGTCCCTCCATTGACATTTCATGTAATACATAAATCCCACAATTGTGGGCTTATAAACTTCGGTTTTCAGTTTTAGGTAGCGCACCCCGTTTGCGCGGGTGTGCGCTACAGTTAAACACATAAATCCCGTGGAAAAAAAAAAAGTTATATAACTTTTTTTGCAACACTTTTTCATGCCAATGGCCACATATTTGGCCATTGGCATGCTTAATGTAACAAATGCACCCTTTATTTGGAGCTGACATAGCTCCGTTTTTAATTTTGCAGAAATGTACTCAGTTGTCAGCTGAGTACATTTCTGCAACCACGTCCGTTACACGGACTGGTTTGCTGTGGATCGCTCACATACCTCATTTGCATATCTTGGAGCTGCAAATGAGGTATTGACATTTCCACGCCCACTCCGATGTAAGAGACGTGTTAGCTGTCTCTTACACGGAGATTTGGGCTGTTGCTGAATCAGGAGGCTTACACGGAGGCTTACACTACTCTTAAACTCCGTGTAAGCCTTCCTGAATCTGGCCCAGAGAATATACCACAGCTGGAGTGCTGTAAAAAACTTTAATTACCATAAAACAATAAAAGCAATAAAACACAGTAAGTGCTTTCACAGTCTGTTATACAACTTCTTCAGACCTAAAACCTCACACACCCTAAACTCATTTATACTAATAAAAGCCAAATCAGCGGGCAGCATTAATTAAGGCATCTCATTCACCCAGACAGGTTACAACAAACAGAGAAACTTTTAATGTGTAAGGTGTTGTGCTTTCAAAACTGGTTTCAAAGAGACCCTGTCATTAAGCCTGGGGGACTTATCACTATTCGAATGTATAATCCACTCTTGTTCTTTCACCTCAGTTAAGTTCTTAAAGTCTCCCCTCTTGAATTTGTGACCAAGACTTCTAATACTAAAAATTTAAAGCTGTGATTCTGTCCCTTGTCCAGTACATGCTGGGTTAAGGCATTCATAGTTTTCATATTTTTTATATCATTAACATGCTCTAGCACTCTAGCTTTCAAACGTCTGTTAGTTTTCCTACATAATTGGCATGGCATACCACGCAGTATGCAAAGTAGATCAAGTCCTTAGTTAGACAGTCCGCATAAAGGGAAGTCTCAATGACAAAATTCAGCATAGTGTGTACAAACTTGTTACCTATATGTACAAACCTGCAAGCCTTACATTTCCTACAGGTAAATGTCCCTTCATGATCTGATAGGGGGAATATATACATCCCTCATGTTCTTATAGCATAACTGTCTCTTCAATGATGGTATATTTCTGAATGTAAAACTAGGTTTCTCACTCAATACCCTTCCTAGTTGCTCATCTGACTTCAGAATAGACCAGTTTTTCTTAATAACATCACAGACCACATTAATATTACTAGAGTATGTTAGAGCTAGTCTTGTTTCTTTCCTAGATCTCTGTTTTTTAGTGTGTCTATGTCTGCATGGGCTCGAAAAATATGGTCTCCCAAGTCTTCTCTCTCTGACTGCAGATCTTCTATGCACTTATCAACATCATTACTGTTGTATCCTCTCTTTACAAAATGTCATTTTAAATCACCTAGTGCTTCATCTAAATCACCTTCATCAGTATGTAAGCCTCATAGTTCTTATTACCTGTCCCTTTATTATATTACGTGGTACAAGCTGAGAATGCATGTTACTATAGTGTAATAAATTATTCTTTTTGCATTCTTTCTTACAAATTTGTGTTTTAAGTCCACCGCCTACTGTCTTACTGATGGCTACATCCAGAAAATTAATGGACTGCTCTGAACAAGGGTCTGTAAACTTTAAAAAAGTTGTTGTGGAGTGTAAATAGTCTATAAAACCTTGTACTAGGCTTAAAGGCCCTTTCCATAACATAAACATATCATCCATGAATCTCCTATAATAGAAAATATAGTCTATAAAAACATTATTTTAACTACAAAATCATGCTCTCAACTGGCCAAAGCAAGGTTGGCATAACTGTTGGCACAAGCTCTGCCAACAGCTATGCCAACAGCTGTTGGCACAAGCTGTGCCCATTGCCATGTCAACTTCTGTGAATAGTGGTCACCATTAAAAATAGATACATTGTTATTCAAGACTAAATTCAAAAGCGTACAAATTAAATTAGTCTTATTTGATGTCATATGATTATCAACCATTAAAAAAGACTTAATATTCTCAATACCCCATTCATTGGGTATCACCATAAAAAGAGAGGCTATATCTAGTGTGATAAAAATAAAATCATCAATCAGATTCACATTGCAGGTCGCCTGAAACAAATCATGCAAGAAACTACCTCTGCCTTTAAGACTATAGTCACAGTATTCAAAACTGGTCTTAAATGTTTCTCAATATAAATCAAAAGGGGCTCAGTAGCTCAGACTCTACTAAAAACTATTGGATCCATGGGGCACAGCAAATCCTTGTGTACTTTAGGAAGTCCATACAGGACTGGTATCACTAGGTGCTTAACCACAAAATAATTATACAAGTCTTCAGTAATAAGTTTTGTCATGCATAAGTCAAACAGGTATAACTCCATTTGTTCAATAATACCAGACAACTGACTTTTAGAAATCAAAACATACACTGCATTGTCACTCAACATCTCAGGTATTCTTTCAATATTAACAGTTTTGTCTAATACCGCTATATCCCCTCCCTTATCAGCTGGTCTAATTTCTATCAAAGACAGTCCTTTCAATTCTCTCAGTTCCTCACATTCAGAGGGTTCCAAGTTTAAAAACTTACAATTATCTTTGCTAGACAAAACTGAGTGTATTTCATTTTCACAGACATTAAAAATACTTTTAGAGCTGCAGTAGTCTCAGGTATATAAGTGCTGGTTTCCTAAAAATCTCAGTGTATTCAGTACCAGAGGTAAACTGTAAATGTAAAGCAACATTCCTTATGAACATCTTTAAGTCCATATAAACATCCTTTATACTTGTTTTCTGTGCTGGTACAAATGAGGGTATAAGTCTCAACTGTTCAGGTGTTAGTGTAACAGAAGACAGATTAAAACTAGTTAATCTGACCTCTGTTCATGCCATTACCTTGTCTGCTGTAGAGAATGTTTATATGGACTTAAAGATATTGCAGTTGTGAATAACTATGCATTTATTTTTAATGGTAACCACTATTTACAGAAGGTTGGCATGGCAATGGGCACAGCTTATGCCAACAGCTATGCCAAACTTGCTTTGGCCAGTTGGGAGTATGAATTTGTACTTAAAAAACATGTTTTTATGGACCATATTTTCTATTTTAGGAGATTCGTGGATGATGTGTTTATTTTATGGAAAGGACCTTTAAGCACAGTAAAAGGTTTTATAGACTATTTGCACTCCACAACACCTCTTTTTTAATTTTATTTTTATTTAACCTTTGTTAACTGGGAAATTCCAACTTGGAACAAAGCCAATTTTCAGCAGAGGCCTGAGGAGAAACACTCCAGATGCATGTCTTTGTGATGTGGGAGGAAGCGGAGCACTCAGAGGAAAACAACGTTTTTAAAAAGTTTTTTAAAGTCTGCAGATACTTGCTCACAGCAGTCCATTAATTTTCTCCATGTAGCCATCAGTAAGACAGTAGGTGGTGGACTTAAAATACAAATTTTTAAGAACGGATACAAAAATAATAATTTATTACACTATATTAGCATACATCCTTGGCATGTTCCACCCAATGTAGTAAAGGGACATGTAATAAGAACTATGAGGCTACATACTGATGAAGCTGATTTAGATGAAGCACTAGGCAATTTAAAACAACATTTTGTAAAGAGAGGATACAACAGTAATGAGGTTGATAAATGCATAGAAGAACTGCAGTCAGAGAGAGAAGGCTTGGAGATATCATATTTTTCGAGCCCATGTAGACATAGACATACTAAAAAACAGAGATCTAGGAAAGAAACAAGACTAGCTCTAACATACTCTAGTAATATTAATGTGGTCTGTGATGTTATTAAGAAAAACTGGGCTATTCTGAAGTCAGATGAGCAACTAGGAAGGGTACTGAGTGAGAAACCCAGTTTTACATTCAGAAATAGACCGTCCTTGAAGAGACAGTTATGCCATAAGAACATGAGGGCTATATATACCCCCCTTTCAGATCATGAAGGGACATTTACCTGTAGGAAATGTAAGGCCTGCAGGTTTGTACATATAGGTAACAAGTTTGTACACCACACCCTATGCTGAATTTTGTTATTGAGACTTCGCTTTATGTGGACTGTCTAACTAAGGACTTGATCTACTTTGCATACTGCGTGTTATGCCATACCTATTTCGTAGGGAAAACTATCAGATGCTTGAAAGATGGAGTGCTAGAGCATGTTAATAATATAAAAAATATGAAAACTATGAATGCCCTAGCCCAGCATGTACTGGACAAGGGACAGAATCACAGCTTTAAATTTTTAGTATTAGAAGTCTTGGTCAAAAATTCAACAGGGGGAGATTTTAAGAACTTAAATGATGTGAAAGAACAAGAGTGGATTATACATTTGAATAGTGACACCTTACACATTAAAGGTTTCTCTGTTTGTTGTAACCTGCCTGAGTGAATGAGATCTCCTGTTTGGTATCTACTTCTCTGAAGTACAGGCTAACACAGAAGGTCTTTAGCTAATGAAGTTTGCAGATGACTTGAAACTGGGAGCCATAATCAAAACTCCTAACGATGTGGGCATCCTACAAAAGAGCCTCACTGAGACAGATGCCTGGTATCAGAGCTATGGCCTGAAGCTCAATACCAAAAAGTGCATTGTCATCCCCTTTGGTAAAAACTCTGTACCCATGAACTACCACATAGGTGGTAGTCTACTTAACATCAAATGTGTGATAAGAGACCTTGGGACACAGGTGGACAGTAGTCTCTCCTTTGATAATCACATCGCCACAGTCAGGAAATCCTTCTATGTGGCACACCTCATCACAAAAGGTTCTCATCCAGAAAAAAAGAGGTCATTGTTCCCCTCTAGTCATCACTCATTAGGCCCATTATAGAGTACAGTGCCCCTTTTGGTATGTACCTCACAAGACATCTACAACAACTGGAGAGGCCACAGAAATACCTCACAAAGAGGATTACTAGCCTCAAACAGATACCCTATGCAGACCGTCTCAAAAAACTCCAGCTTTACTCTGTTGCATATCACCTACTCAAAGGCGATCTCTGCCTAACATACAAAGCTATGTCAAACCCAGAGCTGTTGGACATGCTCCACTTAAAGAAATCCCAATCCCTCCGAACTACTTGCTGTATAGACCTAAACCTTGTCACCACAATAAACAGAACATTCTGGAGGGATAGATTCCTGTCCCAGAGACTTCTCATACTCTGGAACAGACTACCTATCTATGTCAAACAGAGCTCCTCATTAGCACTCTTCAAGAAAAATCCTGATGATTGGATGGGAAATAGGAAATTCAGCCTGGGATCACTTCTGTGGCTCTGCTCGACAGAGGCACAGGAAAATAATTTTCTTGGGTGGCAAAAGCCAGGGTACCTTTTTGGCTAGGCTTATATAGGCCCTAGGGCCGATAGCCTAGTACCTATCTATGAACCTATGAACCTATGAGATGCCTTAATTAATGCTGCCTGCTAATTGGGTTTTTATCAGTATAAATAAGTTTAGGCTGTGTGTGGTTTTAGGTCTGAAGAAGCAGTTGCATAATAGACTATGAATGTGCTTACCGTGTTTTATTGCTTTTATTGTTTTATGGTGAATTAAAGTTTTTTACAGCACTCTAGCTGTGGTATACTCTCTTTCTTTTTTGGAAAGATATAGATTTAACAACAGAGGAGATTGATTATAATTCCAAATCCATTAAACCAGTTCCACCACTAGACCAGTCTTTCAAATGATGAGCTATGGCCACTCTAGGTTTATTTGGAAACCATCTGAACTTTAAATTTAGCGAATTAAATTCCGCTATAAGAGTTTTAGTGGGTGGTAAAGATAATGATTGAACAATATATAAAATGTTTGGTAATATTATCATTTTAATAATAGAGAGTCTCTCCTCCATTGTAAAGGGAAATTTATTCCATTTAATTATATGGTCCTTTATAGAGTCTAAGCTTTTGTTATAATTAAGATCTATTATACCTTTAATGTTTGTAGTTAATAGTATTCCTAAATATGTTAGTTCCTCTGATTATGCTAAATATTTATTAAACTTCAAATCTAATTTAATGTTATTAAAATAAATAGGAAGTATATTTGTTTTTTTAGCATTGAAGAATAGATCTGACTTCCTTTGAAAGATTTCCATAGTCCTAAAAACAGCAGATATAGAGGCATTATTTCCCTTTGTGTTAAGAAGAATATCATCGGCAAATAGCTGATTTTAGGAGATGCATCATGACTTAGTTTGAAACCCTTAATATCCAGGTCTAATCTTATTAAATTGGCCAATGGTTCCATCACCAGGGTAAAGAGAAGGGGATGGGGGTTGGTCCCTTTAAGGATTTGTATATTTTGTGAGGTATAAGTACCTATTTTAATATAGGCTTGACATCCTTTGTAAAGACAAGAGATAAGTTGAATGAAACTATTAGAACAATTTAATTCTTGAAAAGAAAGAAAGAAAGATGTAGTCTGACATGGCTGCTGCATGTCTGACCATGTCAGTTCTGTCGTTGGTCTGGTTTGCAACCCCTCTCATGACATTGGGGTGTATATATCAGCTGGTGAGCAAATCTATACGGAACACATAGGGTATTGTACAGAAGGCTTTGCAAGGTCCGCTACACTGTGTGGACCACATTGCCCTCATCACTGACTTCAAGTACTGTTTCAACTGAGTCACACATGTTTGAGGGTGGGGTCTGCACTTTGTAAACCCACACTGGGTAGGGTCGGGTGTCAATAGATCCACAATAGATCCACAATATCATTATGTCTGTGGTACATGCTGGTCCTTTCCATAGCTGTGCAGACCAAACCTCTCATGATTCTGTGGTGCTTGTTTTACTATCCATTCAGGAGACACCTTTGTTGAGAACACACACTGTTGTTGTACACTGCTCTTTGGAGTGCATTACCCTGTGGTAAGGGTGACATAATGTCAGGGAGGCAGTCTGCTGGGGAAGGTATTTGGCATTATGGGGGGGGGGTTTGCACTGCACATGTCAGGATGTATGTTGGCCATACCTGTGTGTGTCTGGTATGTTGTTTGTAATATCTGTGTGATCTGGAGCATATCAGGAATCAACAACATGCTTACTACCATCATTTGCAACAGCCTTGGGGTTATCTGTAGTGTCCTGTACAATCTGTATCATAATGGGTTCATACTAGGCTACCCCCCTAGGGCATCTGTAGGCCTGCATGTCCATTTTGTTTGATGGATTCTGAATTGTCTACACCTGTGTCAATGCTAGTATGATACCAGGGTATAGTGACAAACAGCTCAGAAGCTGACTTCACACTTCTTCGGACTGAGATGGTATCCATTAAGCCCACTGGGCCAGTGGAAACCACAACACACAATGGTGACTCCTGCACAGACACTTTCTAAGGACATCTCCGAGTAAGCATGGACCATGCAATCACAAATGAGAATGAGACCCTCACCACCAAGAGAAAGTGGCCTGTCTGGTGGACCCTAGCAAAAAACGTACTGTATAACAGATGAAGGATACTAATGCAAGACAGGGCTACATCTCCAGAATGTAAGGCAGCTGTGATCAGCAGTAGTAGAAAGCTACATTCTCACATAAAGACACCCAAGTTCAACTTGGGGACATAAATCACCACAGACGAAGAAGGTAACCACACTGCTTTCTTCAGTTATGTCTGACGCCTGGGTGGGAACCCTCATATATGCTCAGATTTGGTACACAACAACTTATATTCCAGGGACCTGACAGATATTACTGACACCCTGGCAGACCAGTTCAGTGCAATGTACCCCCTCCCTCACCCCCAAAACATGATAGTTATCACAGCTGTATGTAACCTCACTGTCATCCTGGATGTCCATGTGAGAGCCGCAGTCAGCAAAGGCCAGTACACAGCATCAATGGGACCTGATGGTATCCCCAGTTGCATGCTATGTGAACTACAGATGGAGCTAAACCTGTATATGCAGATGCTATTTAACCTTAGCCTTGCTACAGGATCTGTACCTGAACACTGGCATACGGCAACAGTGGTCCCACTCCACAAAGGAGATGCCTCCACAGACCCTGGCAGCTACCACCACACAAGCTTAAACAGCCTTGTCTGCAAAGCTGTGTGAAGGGTCATTATGGAGCTTCCACACAGAGACATTGGTGTCCTACAGACCCTTGATCCCACCCAATTCAGCTTTGTACAGGGCAGATCCTGCGTTTTGCACCAAGTTGACTACTTTGAAACTGTCAGTAGAGCCGTTGATGAGGGCTACACAGTCCACACAACCTACCTGTGCTTGGCTAAGGCCTTTGACACAATACCCCACTCAGGCCTCATAGACAAGCTCAACAGCTGAAATATAACACCATATGTCACAGCATAGGTTGCAAAATGGCTCAGAAACAGAACCCATAATGTCAACATTGCAGGTGCCTTGTCAGGTTCGAAGCCAGTCACAAGTGGTGTCCCACAAGGTTGTGTCCTGGGACCTCTTATTTGGTATTTACTTTTCAGATGTGAAAGCAAACATAGGAGGGTTGTGGCCGACAAAGTTTACAGATGACTGCAACCTGGGCACCATAGTGAATACATCAGCCAGCACACACATCCTACAGACTGCCCGCCACACAGACAGATAGCTGGTGCTGGACTCATGGCCTGAAACTGACTGCAACTGATGTGTAGCCATCCCTTTGGGAGGAACACAGTACCCACAGATCTGTACATAGACAGCAACCCAATGAGTACAGGAAACAAATCAGACAGCTGAGGACACATGTAGATAGTGACATCTCATTTGACACCCATGTTGCCAAAGTTGTTTGACAGACTTTCTATCTTGGCCACCTTATCATGGAGGGTATTCCATCCAGACCATAGGAGGTCATTGTACCACTATACTTCTCCCTTATCAGGCCCATGCTTGAATACAACGCCCCATTTGGTATGTACCTCAACCAGCACTTGCAGCAGCTGGAGAGACCCCACAAGTACCTTACCATGAAGATCAGGGATCTACAACACATGTCATATACTTCCAGAATAACTAAAAACAAGCCTTTTTCAGTGTCATACCACATACGTACAGGTGACCTATGCCTGACATACAAGACCATGTCCAATCAGAATTTGGTAGACATGCTCCACTGCAAGCAATCCACATCCACCAGAAACATGGGAGCTAAAGATTTGAACCTCAGCACATACATGTATAGGACATGCTGAAGGGACAGAGTCATAACTCAGAGGCATCTCAAACTCTAGCAGAGTATCCCAGTTCATGTTAGACAGAGTACCTCACTGACTCTCTTCAAGAGACATCTGGACAGCTGCATGTGGACAGGGGCACAGACTAGACAGAGGCATAGTCACATTATTCAATTATGTAAGGTGGTCATAATGTGTCACTACTAAGTCAGAGGCACAATATTTCGTATCTATGCAGTACACATATTACCACTATGAGGGGTGGCAATAGCAATATTCATCAAGGACACCCTCACCTCATGGTTGGTGGCAACACACGATGCATTGGACACCATCCGGGTGCAATTAACCATAGGCAAGACTGCTCTGCAGTTTGTAGCATGTTACAGGCCATCCTCTGAAACTCAGGTACCTCACAGAGCTTTCATGAAAACAGTGGCGGGATACATGTACCTGCAAACACCATCACACTGGGTGATCCCAACTATCCAAATATAGACTGGGATCAGTACTACAGCCACAACACTCTAGCCCACAGGTTCCTAGAGTTCATACACTCACATGCCATGGAAGAACTAGTCACCATCCCACAAGAGGAGACAACATAGTAGATCTCATCATCACAAACATGGGCTCACAATGTTCAACACCAGAGGTATACCCATCATTGGTGAGATCAGATCATAACCTACTCTCAGTGGAAGTCCACATCCCACCCCCACCCCAGATAGAAAGACCACAGTGCAGCACTTCTCAGAAGCCGACTACACACTTCTAATGACTGTTGTGGTCTCTTTCAAAGCCCCCAAGCCAGCAGACACCATTACCCAAGCCACTGTATCACTTACAACTGCCTTCTACCAGCACCTTCAGGACTGCATGGATGAGGCAATCCCAAACAAAACACAAACTCGTTGTACCAGAGGCAAGCGTCCAGTGTGGTGGACCTCAGCCATAAACAAGCACTACAACACAAGGAAGGAGGTACTACAAGATAGAGCAATATCCGTGGAAGGGTAGACACCCCTGCTCAATATAGGTGAAACACTGAGTTCCCCCATGAAATCATCCAAGGCGAATATTGGGAGTAAACCCACTAAGGGCTCACGGGACAACCATGAGGCCTTTTATACATACGTTACACACCTGGGAGGAAACTGCCAGATATGCTCAGAATAGGCTCAGAATGCTGTAAATATCACTGAACCTACAGACATTGCCAACATACTGGCTGACAGGTTCAGTGCAGATTTCTCCCCCCACCCCTCCACCACAACTGGAGAGATATGTATGAAAGAGGATTGTAGCCCCAAACATCTCAAATGCTCAGGTGGGAACTGCTCTATCCAAGGGAAAGGACGCAGCATCCATGGGACCAGATGGTGTCCCTGGTTTTGTGCTCCATGAACTCACTCAAGAATTAAACCCGCAGTCAGGGCAGCTGTTTGATCTTAGCCTCAACTCAGGATATGTTCCCAAGGAGTGGCATATGTCAATGGTGGACCCACTTCACATGGGGTGCCTCCACCACCACTGAAACTACCATCCCATCAGCTTGACAAGCAGGGTCTGCTAAGCTATGGAGAAGATCATAATGGAAGTCATAGATGAGGACATAGGGGACTTGCAGACATTAGATCCAACCCAGTTAGGCTTTGTCAAGGGCAGATCATGCCTTTTAAACTTGGTTGACTGTTTCATAACAGACACCAAGGCCATTGACAAGGGCAAGGCACTCCACACAGCCTACCTTGACCTGGCAAAGGCTTTCAACACAATACCCCACTCGGGTATCATTGAAAACATCACCAGCTTAAATGTGAACCCATACATCACAAGATGGGTTGCAAACTGGCTACGTGACAGAACAGACAGGTTCAGACTTGCTGGTGCCATGTCACACTCCACAACTGTCACAAGTGGTGTCCCACAGGGCTCAGTCCTGGGCCCACTATTGCTCAGCATCTACTTTTCAGAAGTACAAGCAAACACAGCAGGATTATGGCTGACAAAGTTTGAAGATGACTGCAAACTGGGAACCATAGTTGGACACCCATCTGACACAGACATCCTTCAGAAGGGTGTCATAGACACGGATAACTGGTGCCAGAGCCATGGCCTTACATTAAACACTAAACAATGCATAGCCATACCCTTTGGGAAGAACAAGGTTACCACTAGTTCCCATGTAGGTGGCAATCCTCTAAGCACACAGGAGGTTATCAGGGACCTGGGCACCCAGGTTGAGAGTAACCTTTTGTTTGACACTCACGTTGCCAGGGTAGTTAGGTAGAACTTCTACATTGCCCACCTCATCATGCAGGGATTCACATCTAGATCCAGGGAGGTCATTGTTCGCCTGTACTCTTCACTCATCGGACCATTGATTGAGTGCAATGCCCCATTCAGCATGTATATGACCCGACACCTATGGCAATTGGATGGGCCCACAAATTCCTCGACAGGAGGAGAAAGGGTCTCAAACATATTTCTTATGCTGCCCGACTGAAGGAATTCCAGCTTGATTCCGTGACTTACCGTCTGCTCAGAGGTGACCTGTGCCTGACATCCAAGGCCATGTCCAAACCTGAGTTAATGTACACGCTTCACCTCAAGACCTCTACATCCATCAGAACTACAGTGGCAAGAGATTTAAACCTCAACACAGATATTAATAGGATGTGCTGGAGGGACAGATTCTTCAACCAGAGAGTCCCTATGCTGTGGAACAACATCCTGGTACATGTGAGGCTGAGTACCTCACTGGCTTTGTTCAAGTGAGATCTTAATCAATGGATGGGAGATTGCAGGTATGCCCCAGGGATAACCTCAGTATCACTGCTTGTCAGAGGCACAGCAATATAATGGGCAAATTATCCGTCAGAGTGAAGGGCGGCAGAGTCCACAGAACTCTGGTCTAGGCTTATAAATGCCCTAGGGCAGATAGCCTAGTATGAACCTGTGAACCTGTGAACATAAGCCTGGGGCAGTTGCTGCTATTAGGACAGTGGTCTGCAGCAAGCTATATAGTAGTAGTCAGTTTTAGCCATTGGTGTTTGACCATGGCTAATGCATCGTGCTTCTTGTTGTGGTAACAACAGGGGTGTGTGGTTATCCATGCCATTTATTGGTAGTCACCCTCATTTTGTATCTTGTTCCATGTTTTTGCACATGTACATCACTGTATGAGGTGTGACCCTGGTAGTGTCAGGGTGCTGATGTGCGCTTTGACCCTGCTTTCTATTACAGCACTGATATGTGCATTCCCTATACTGTGTGCATTTACACTGCACACATCTTGCTGTTTATACCTTTGGCATTGGGTAGCATTACATCTAGGTTCCTATCCCTTGTGATAGCTATGAGGTGGGTTTGTGTTTGTGGTTTATGATTGGTGAGGGTGGATGTTAGTCATGGTCCTCAGGTGTGCATATGATACATGGTATTACATTACTTAACACATGGCATTCATGCCTCGGGTGGTGCTGCAGGGCTGCCTCTGTCGGATGCACATACTACACTCCCTGTACGTTTGGAAGCAGGTTGTGTCATGTTAGGCATCCCTGTTACTGTATGAGTGAGTCAGAGCGGGTATCAGTCCCAGTGTTCCTACTGACCAAGCATATGTGCTATCGTTGCCTCTTTGCCAAGGCCAGGGCATACTGGGCACGCCTCCTTCTGCCTACTGGGACAAGGTCAGGTTGTTCCTCCTCCAAGTCACCCCTGCCTGTGGTGGCCTTGGCAATGGTGGGGGGATGTTTTGCCCAGCCCTGTGCTGGTCCTGCTGCAGCTGTTTCCGCAGGATCATATTATGTAGCATAGCACATATCATGATCATTTGGGTACATGTAGTTGGTGTGTACTGCAAAGCTCCACCAGGCGTGTCCAGACACCGGAACCGTGACTTGAGCAGCCCAAACACACGCTCTATGATATTACGTGTTTGTGCGTGTGCCTCATTATGGCGTTCCTGTTCGGGTGTGTGTGCATTTCTGATGGGTGTCATCAGCCACAGCTCAAGTGCATAATCAGCATCCCCCACTAGGTGTCCGTGTGGGAAGTCCCCATTGGCAAATGATTGGTACAGCTGCGTCAGATGCCAGATGTGGGAATCGTGGTAGCTCCCATGGCAGCCAGCACACACATTCATTATTATGCCCTGGGCATCACACACGACCTGGCAGTTGATGGAGGGGTATCCCTTGCGGTTAATGTAGACTCTACCCGCTCACCGGCTGGTGCCTTGATGCGTATGTCGTGCAGTCTATTGCACCCAGCACCTCAGGGTATCCGCTATTTGCTGGAAGAGACGCATATTGCTGGCCACAACCTCACGGTCATTAGGGACATATATATGATCACTGACATGTGGTGACATGGCATCCAGGAACTGGTGCAGTACCCTGGAGGCTGATGCCTGTGATATCCCCATCATATCGCCAGTTGGTCTCTGGAAGGTACCTGTTGCTAGTATTCTTAGGCCAACACATACCTTGGTTCCCACTGGGATGGGTTCCCCTCTGTTGGTTCTGTGTGTGAGGCGTGGCCTGCACAGCTCAACAATCTGCTGCAGGAGCTCTCTGTCCACTCTATAGCTCTACTATCTCCAGCTCATGTAACCCATGGTAGGTGACCCTGGGCCTGTATACTCTTCTCCTTCTCCTCACTCTGGGTTGTCTGTCAGCATCTGCATTATCACCACCCTCAGCAATTCGCCTATGTCTGATTATAACAGCTATGGCAGCCCCTAGCATTTCTGCTCTGAGTTCAGCTTTTTTTCAGTTTTCAATTCTGATAGCTTAGTTTCTGGCAGTATCTCTTGTGAGAAACAGCCTGCACTGCTCTCTGTTGTGTTTTAAGTGCTGGGTTGGGTTTCTAGTCTGCCTGTGTAATTGCCTGCTTCCAATTGTTTCCACCAATTAACTCCGGCAGTATTCCCTGGCAGTTTCCCTGTATTTTGGTTGTTTCCTACTTCCTCTCTGTTTCCTGAGGGGGAGCAATGTGCACACCAGCTTAAACACGTTCACAGTCACTTACACGCGCGCACACATCCCTACACAGTGTTACACGTGCGCACACATCCTTACACGGTGTTAGCTAGGCTGATTCATGCTAAAACGCGCGCACACTGCCTTACACACGTGCACGCCCGCGCAAACCGTTGTAAACAGTTTGCAACACGCTCCCACATGTTGAGCCTGCCTTACACGCGCGCACACGCGCGCATGCACGTATATCAAGAAACTTGGAGTGTTGGGATAGCGTATACCCTCAATTTCTTGACTTTCCTAGTGTTCTGTTGGGACACACCTCCCCCCCTGATGTCTGTCTGTCATCTGTTACCTTACATTGCCCTCCAATCTGAGACATTTCTTTCTATCCTTCCCCTCCGTGATGTCACCTACCTCTTACTCTGTTCCTCCCCCATCTCTAACTCTTACACTACTCAGAAAGTGCTCATTACCTATGTGGCAGTGTGATTCAGTATTGTAACCCTCATTTACATAGGATTGCCTAGTAATGCTTAGTTACATATCTTACACGGAGCTTCCCCTCCTTGACAACCACTAAACGGAGGCCATATTGTTTTTGCTCTGCAAGTCCCTCCATTGACATTTCATGTAATACATAAATCCCACAATTGTGGGCTTATAAACTTCGGTTTTCAGTTTTAGGTAGCGCACCCCGTTTGCTGGTGTGCGCTACAGTTAAACACATAAATCCCGTGGAAAAAAAAGTTATATCACTTTTTGCAACACTTTTCATGCCAATGGCCACATATTTGGCCATTGGCATGCTTAATGTAACAAATGCACCCTTTATTTGGAGCTGACATAGCTCCGTTTTAATTTGCAGAAATGTACTCAGTTGTCAGCTGAGTACATTTCTGCAACACGTCCGTTACACGGACTGGTTTGAAGCTTAGTGGATCGCTCACATACCTCATTTGCATATCTTGGAGCTGCAAATGAGGTATTGAGCATTTCCACGCCCACTCCGTGTAAGAGACGTGTTAGCTGTCTCTTACACGGAGATTTGGGCTGTTGCTGAATCAGGAGGCTTACACGGAGGCTTACACTACTCTTAAACTCCGTGTAAGCCTTCCTGAATCTGGCCCAGAGAATATACCACAGCTGGAGTGCTGTAAAAAACTTTAATTACCATAAAACAATAAAAGCAATAAAACACAGTAAGTGCTTTCACAGTCTGTTATACAACTTCTTCAGACCTAAAACCTCACACACCCTAAACTCATTTATACTAATAAAAGCCAAATCAGCGGGCAGCATTAATTAAGGCATCTCATTCACCCAGACAGGTTACAACAAACAGAGAAACTTTTAATGTGTAAGGTGTTGTGCTTTCAAAACTGGTTTCAAAGAGACCCTGTCATTAAGCCTGGGGGACTTATCACTATTCGAATGTATAATCCACTCTTGTTCTTTCACCTCAGTTAAGTTCTTAAAGTCTCCCCTCTTGAATTTGTGACCAAGACTTCTAATACTAAAAATTTAAAGCTGTGATTCTGTCCCTTGTCCAGTACATGCTGGGTTAAGGCATTCATAGTTTTCATATTTTTTATATCATTAACATGCTCTAGCACTCTAGCTTTCAAACGTCTGTTAGTTTTCCCTACATAATTGGCATGGCATACCACGCAGTATGCAAAGTAGATCAAGTCCTTAGTTAGACAGTCCGCATAAAGGGAAGTCTCAATGACAAAATTCAGCATAGTGTGTACAAACTTGTTACCTATATGTACAAACCTGCAAGCCTTACATTTCCTACAGGTAAATGTCCCTTCATGATCTGATAGGGGGAATATATACATCCCTCATGTTCTTATAGCATAACTGTCTCTTCAATGATGGTATATTTCTGAATGTAAAACTAGGTTTCTCACTCAATACCCTTCCTAGTTGCTCATCTGACTTCAGAATAGACCAGTTTTTCTTAATAACATCACAGACCACATTAATATTACTAGAGTATGTTAGAGCTAGTCTTGTTTCTTTCCTAGATCTCTGTTTTTTAGTGTGTCTATGTCTGCATGGGCTCGAAAAATATGGTCTCCCCAAGTCTTCTCTCTCTCTGACTGCAGATCTTCTATGCACTTATCAACATCATTACTGTTGTATCCTCTCTTTACAAAATGTCATTTTAAATCACCTAGTGCTTCATCTAAATCACCTTCATCAGTATGTAAGCCTCATAGTTCTTATTACCTGTCCCTTTATTATATTACGTGGTACAAGCTGAGAATGCATGTTACTATAGTGTAATAAATTATTCTTTTTGCATTCTTTCTTACAAATTTGTGTTTTAAGTCCACCGCCTACTGTCTTACTGATGGCTACATCCAGAAAATTAATGGACTGCTCTGAACAAGGGTCTGTAAACTTTAAAAAAGTTGTTGTGGAGTGTAAATAGTCTATAAAACCTTGTACTAGGCTTAAAGGCCCTTTCCATAACATAAACATATCATCCATGAATCTCCTATAATAGAAAATATAGTCTATAAAAACATTATTTTAACTACAAAATCATGCTCTCAACTGGCCAAAGCAAGGTTGGCATAACTGTTGGCACAAGCTCTGCCAACAGCTATGCCAACAGCTGTTGGCACAAGCTGTGCCCATTGCCATGTCAACTTCTGTGAATAGTGGTCACCATTAAAAATAGATACATTGTTATTCAAGACTAAATTCAAAAGCGTACAAATTAAATTAGTCTTATTTGATGTCATATGATTATCAACCATTAAAAAAGACTTAATATTCTCAATACCCCATTCATTGGGTATCACCATAAAAAGAGAGGCTATATCTAGTGTGATAAAAATAAAATCATCAATCAGATTCACATTGCAGGTCGCCTGAAACAAATCATGCAAGAAACTACCTCTGCCTTTAAGACTATAGTCACAGTATTCAAAACTGGTCTTAAATGTTTCTCAATATAAATCAAAAGGGGCTCAGTAGCTCAGACTCTACTAAAAACTATTGGATCCATGGGGGGGGGGGGGCACAGCAAATCCTTGTGTACTTTAGGAAGTCCATACAGGACTGGTATCACTAGGTGCTTAACCACAAAATAATTATACAAGTCTTCAGTAATAAGTTTTGTCATGCATAAGTCAAACAGGTATAACTCCATTTGTTCAATAATACCAGACAACTGACTTTTAGAAATCAAAACATACACTGCATTGTCACTCAACATCTCAGGTATTCTTTCAATATTAACAGTTTTGTCTAATACCGCTATATCCCCTCCCTTATCAGCTGGTCTAATTTCTATCAAAGACAGTCCTTTCAATTCTCTCAGTTCCTCACATTCAGAGGGTTCCAAGTTTAAAAACTTACAATTATCTTTGCTAGACAAAACTGAGTGTATTTCATTTTCACAGACATTAAAAAATACTTTTAGAGCTGCAGTAGTCTCAGGTATATAAGTGCTGGTTTCCTAAAAATCTCAGTGTATTCAGTACCAGAGGTAAACTGTAAATGTAAAGCAACATTCCTTATGAACATCTTTAAGTCCATATAAACATCCTTTATACTTGTTTTCTGTGCTGGTACAAATGAGGGTATAAGTCTCAACTGTTCAGGTGTTAGTGTAACAGAAGACAGATTAAAAACTAGTTAATCTGACCTCTGTTCATGCCATTACCTTGTCTGCTGTAGAGAATGTTTATATGGACTTAAAGATATTGCAGTTGTGAATAACTATGCATTTATTTTTAATGGTAACCACTATTTACAGAAGGTTGGCATGGCAATGGGCACAGCTTATGCCAACAGCTATGCCAAACTTGCTTTGGCCAGTTGGGAGTATGAATTTGTACTTAAAAAACATGTTTTTATGGACCATATTTTCTATTTTAGGAGATTCGTGGATGATGTGTTTATTTTATGGAAAGGACCTTTAAGCACAGTAAAAGGTTTTATAGACTATTTGCACTCCACAACACCTCTTTTTTAATTTTATTTTTATTTAACCTTTGTTAACTGGGAAATTCCAACTTGGAACAAAGCCAATTTTCAGCAGAGGCCTGAGGAGAAACACTCCAGATGCATGTCTTTGTGATGTGGGAGGAAGCCGGAGCACTCAGAGGAAAACAACGTTTTTAAAAAGTTTTTTAAAGTCTGCAGATACTTGCTCACAGCAGTCCATTAATTTTCTCCATGTAGCCATCAGTAAGACAGTAGGTGGTGGACTTAAAATACAAATTTTTAAGAACGGATACAAAAATAATAATTTATTACACTATATTAGCATACATCCTTGGCATGTTCCACCCAATGTAGTAAAGGGACATGTAATAAGAACTATGAGGCTACATACTGATGAAGCTGATTTAGATGAAGCACTAGGCAATTTAAAACAACATTTTGTAAAGAGAGGATACAACAGTAATGAGGTTGATAAATGCATAGAAGAACTGCAGTCAGAGAGAGAAGGCTTGGAGATATCATATTTTTCGAGCCCATGTAGACATAGACATACTAAAAAACAGAGATCTAGGAAAGAAACAAGACTAGCTCTAACATACTCTAGTAATATTAATGTGGTCTGTGATGTTATTAAGAAAAACTGGGCTATTCTGAAGTCAGATGAGCAACTAGGAAGGGTACTGAGTGAGAAACCCAGTTTTACATTCAGAAATAGACCGTCCTTGAAGAGACAGTTATGCCATAAGAACATGAGGGCTATATATACCCCCCTTTCAGATCATGAAGGGACATTTACCTGTAGGAAATGTAAGGCCTGCAGGTTTGTACATATAGGTAACAAGTTTGTACACCACACCCTATGCTGAATTTTGTTATTGAGACTTCGCTTTATGTGGACTGTCTAACTAAGGACTTGATCTACTTTGCATACTGCGTGTTATGCCATACCTATTTCGTAGGGAAAACTATCAGATGCTTGAAAGATGGAGTGCTAGAGCATGTTAATAATATAAAAAATATGAAAACTATGAATGCCCTAGCCCAGCATGTACTGGACAAGGGACAGAATCACAGCTTTAAATTTTTAGTATTAGAAGTCTTGGTCAAAAATTCAACAGGGGGAGATTTTAAGAACTTAAATGATGTGAAAGAACAAGAGTGGATTATACATTTGAATAGTGACACCTTACACATTAAAGGTTTCTCTGTTTGTTGTAACCTGCCTGAGTGAATGAGATCTCCTGTTTGGTATCTACTTCTCTGAAGTACAGGCTAACACAGAAGGTCTTTAGCTAATGAAGTTTGCAGATGACTTGAAACTGGGAGCCATAATCAAAACTCCTAACGATGTGGGCATCCTACAAAAGAGCCTCACTGAGACAGATGCCTGGTATCAGAGCTATGGCCTGAAGCTCAATACCAAAAAGTGCATTGTCATCCCCTTTGGTAAAAACTCTGTACCCATGAACTACCACATAGGTGGTAGTCTACTTAACATCAAATGTGTGATAAGAGACCTTGGGACACAGGTGGACAGTAGTCTCTCCTTTGATAATCACATCGCCACAGTCAGGAAATCCTTCTATGTGGCACACCTCATCACAAAAGGTTCTCATCCAGAAAAAAAGAGGTCATTGTTCCCCTCTAGTCATCACTCATTAGGCCCATTATAGAGTACAGTGCCCCTTTTGGTATGTACCTCACAAGACATCTACAACAACTGGAGGCCACAGAAATACCTCACAAAGAGGATTACTAGCCTCAAACAGATACCCTATGCAGACCGTCTCAAAAAACTCCAGCTTTACTCTGTTGCATATCACCTACTCAAAGGCGATCTCTGCCTAACATACAAAGCTATGTCAAACCCAGAGCTGTTGGACATGCTCCACTTAAAGAAATCCCAATCCCTCCGAACTACTTGCTGTATAGACCTAAACCTTGTCACCACAATAAACAGAACATTCTGGAGGGATAGATTCCTGTCCCAGAGACTTCTCATACTCTGGAACAGACTACCTATCTATGTCAAACAGAGCTCCTCATTAGCACTCTTCAAGAAAAATCCTGATGATTGGATGGGAAATAGGAAATTCAGCCTGGGGATCACTTCTGTGGCTCTGCTCGACAGAGGCACAGGAAAATAATTTTCTTGGGTGGCAAAAGCCAGGGTACCTTTTTGGCTAGGCTTATATAGGCCCTAGGGCCGATAGCCTAGTACCTATCTATGAACCTATGAACCTATGAGATGCCTTAATTAATGCTGCCTGCTAATTGGGTTTTTATCAGTATAAATAAGTTTAGGCTGTGTGTGGTTTTAGGTCTGAAGAAGCAGTTGCATAATAGACTATGAATGTGCTTACCGTGTTTTATTGCTTTTATTGTTTTATGGTGAATTAAAGTTTTTTACAGCACTCTAGCTGTGGTATACTCTCTTTCTTTTTTGGAAAGATATAGATTTAACAACAGAGGAGATTGATTATAATTCCAAATCCATTAAACCAGTTCCACCACTAGACCAGTCTTTCAAATGATGAGCTATGGCCACTCTAGGTTTATTTGGAAACCATACGAACTTTAAATTTAGCGAATTAAATTCCGCTATAAGAGTTTTAGTGGGTGGTAAAGATAATGATTGAACAATATATAAAATGTTTGGTAATATTATCATTTTAATAATAGAGAGTCTCTCCTCCATTGTAAAGGGAAATTTATTCCATTTAATTATATGGTCCTTTATAGAGTCTAAGCTTTTGTTATAATTAAGATCTATTATACCTTTAATGTTTGTAGTTAATAGTATTCCTAAATATGTTAGTTCCTCTGATTATGCTAAATATTTATTAAACTTCAAATCTAATTTAATGTTATTAAAATAAATAGGAAGTATATTTGTTTTTTTAGCATTGAAGAATAGATCTGACTTCCTTTGAAAGATTTCCATAGTCCTAAAAACAGCAGATATAGAGGCATTATTTCCCTTTGTGTTAAGAAGAATATCATCGGCAAATAGCTGGATTTTAGGAGATGCATCATGACTTAGTTTGAAACCCTTAATATCCAGGTCTAATCTTATTAAATTGGCCAATGGTTCCATCACCAGGGTAAAGAGAAAGGGGGATGGGGGGGTTGGTCCCTTTAAGGATTTGTATATTTTGTGAGGTATAAGTACCTATTTTAATATAGGCTTGACATCCTTTGTAAAGACAAGAGATAAGTTGAATGAAACTATTAGAACAATTTAATTCTTCGAAAAGAAAGAAAGAAAGAATAAATAATCCCAGTTAACAGAATCAAAAGTACAATTTATATCTAAGCTAATTAAGGTAAAATTTTATTTTTGATTTTTGTCAGAGTCAATTATTGTTAAAATTCTTATTATTTACATTCCTATTTATAATAAAACCTGTTTGGTCCTCGTCAACCAGATAGGGAAGAAATATGTTCAATCAGTCAGCATAAATGGACATGAACATTTTATAGTCAACATTAAAAAGAGAGCGAGGTCTATATGAGGAATATTTAAAAAGATCTTTATTAGCTTTTAATATGGGAGAGATGAGCGTGTATTTTCAGGAAGGTGGAGTAATGGATTTGTCTTGAGAGACAGAAAAAACTTTATGTAATAAACGTAAAGCTTCTTTGGGCAATATTTTATAAATTTCAGGAGAAATTCCATCATTACCAGGGGCTTTATTTTGTTTTAATTTATTAATTTGCAGTTGGAGTTCAAAAAATGTTATTTTTTATTTTTACATTTGTTTACCGGGAAAGTCCGACTGGGATAACACCCATTTTCAGCAGAGGCCCAGGGAGAATGCTCCACATACAGAGATTCTACAAAAACTTATACAAGAAATTATATAAAAAATATACAAGACATGCAGTACACCAGAAATTACATTCTATGATATTATAGCTGACATTTGTATTATAAATCTGATATAATTTCTTATTGTAGTTTCTCAAAGTAAGCTGGGGAAGTATTTGTAGAAGGGACATGGGATAGAAAAAGATGAGGTTAGAGATTACCTAGACATGAGAGAGAGTATAGATTATGAGGTGGTCAGGGAAGAAGAAAAAGTATGACCAGGAGCTATTAAAACTAGTTAGCTTGGAGTAGTAGAGGAACAAAGCCAGGTGTCATTAAGATAATTTTTAAGAATCTTTTGAATTGGTTGGTATTTGTGGTGGTTCTGATGCTGTAAGGTAGTGACTTCCACCCTGTTGCTACATGATGAGAAAGTAGCGAGTCCCCTGCTGTATGTTGATTTGGACAGTTGTAGTAGAGATTTATTTGTTGAGCGAAGACTTCTATTTGTGGTATGGGGCTGGAGAATATTTAGAAGGGCAGGGTTTTTTTTCAGGTTGATATACTAGTTTGTGTGCTAAGATTAATTGGTTATAGGATAGAAGTTGTGGGAGTTCTAACCAGGAGAGTTTTGTTAAGGAGTGATAGTGGTGGGCATAATGTGGGCAGTCAGTTGCAAATTTAGCTATTTTATTGTAGCATCTTTCAAGTTTAATTAAATCTGTCTTTTTAACATTGGTGAGAATTGGGGAAGCATACAGGTGTGTTGATAGAAGATGGGTTCTAGCAATGGCAACCCTAGAGGTGTTAGACAATTTTAATTTCTGTAAAGAGTACCCATTTTTTTATGCACTTTCTTAATTGTTTGTGCTATATGTAGGTCAAATCTTAGGTTATCTATTATTACACCTAGTAAGTTTTGTTTGTGAATTGGCATTAGTTTTAGTATTATTCCTAGCTGTAATGTAGAAGGTGTTGGGGGGAATCTTGTGGGTTGGAAGATCATGAGTTTTCTTTTATTAGGTTGAGTATGAGCTGATGGTTAGAGAGCCATAGCTCGGTATCTGAGAATGATTTTGGGTTATATCATGGAGGTGTTGCAGGTTATTAGAGGCACATATAAGTGTTGTGTCATCTGCATACTGGATAGTTGAAGCTAATGGGGAAGCAGTATGGAGGTTGTTTGTAAAAATAGTGAAGAGTAGCAGCCTAAGAACTGAGCCTTGAGATACTCCTAGTGTGATGGGAAGAGAGGGGATAGGACATTAAGCCATTTTACAGATTGTTGATGGTTTTATACATAGCTTTGGAACCTTTGAAGTGCAGAGGGGCTGAGGTTAAATTTGGAGAGTGTATTTAATAGTTTGGGGTGGGAGACCATATCAAAGGCCTTGGACATGTCTAGAAGGACAGCAGAGACTATTTTACCATTGTTTCTGAGTTGATTTATGGTATTGGTGAAATTGAGGTGTGCAGTTGTGGTATTATGATGGGGCCTAAAACCATGTTGACATATGTTGGTTCAAGGCAAGATAATGAATCAGTTTGGAGTATATACATCTTTCAAGGAGTGTAGATAGTGGGGAGAGAATAGCAATCGGTCTGCAGTTGATCAGCTCTGTGGAATTTCTGCCTTTGTGTAAGGGGATAATGTGTGCAAGTTTCCATATTGCTGGGACATGTTGTTCTGCTATGGACCTATTAATAAGGATCAACACTGGATAAGATATGGCTTCAGCTGCTAATTTTAAATATTTGACTAGTAACTTGTCAGCTGCTATTAAAGAGGGTTTGAGCTTTTTCAGTAGAGTGGTAACTGTAGGAACAGGGTGAAAGGAGAAGCCGCTGGAATTAATATTGAGAAGTTTGGAGACTAGTATTGGTTCTGTGGAATTACTTTTAATTAGAGAAAGTACACTTTAATTGAAGTATTTACTGAATTTTTCTGCAATGGTGGCAGGAGAGTGTGGTAAGATGGGGGAAGGGGTAGTGGAATGTCTGTGTGGAGAATGGCATTAATGGTATTCCAAAATGTTTGGGGGTTATGCCCATGTTTATGTTGCAGGTTATAGTAGAAGTTCATTTTATCTAGGTTGATTTGGTGTTTAGATTTGTTTCTAATTTGCTGGAATATGATTTGTTTGATTTGGGGTTTACAGGTGTCATGTTTGCTAAGCTTTGTCTCTTTTCCTAAAGAGCATTCTGGTGTCATTAGTTAGCCATGGTGCGTATGTGGCTTTAATACAAATTGACCTGGGGGGGGGGGCAATTTGTTTAGAATTTCAAGGAAGGTACTATTGAAATAATCTACTGCAGCATCAAGGGGCAGGTTTTTTAGTAGAGACCAGTTACATTTTAGGGTATTTATTAGGTCTTGGGGGTCAAAGTTTTTTTTTTTTACTGTAGATTTGGTGGAAGGTGGTGAGCTTGATAGTATTGATGTTTTTTTCTCAATGGATAGGTTGGCATATGGTCACTATGGCTGTCTGGTAAGCAGGTACTAATCTGATAATTCTGAGGTTTGTTGGTTGGTGTCCAGTCCAGAATAGATTCACGGTTGGAGTTTTTATCTATCTGTGTAGGAGCTTGAATCAGTTGTGTAAAGCCATAGAGATTGATATGATTGCTAGAGTTAAGTGAATTACAAGCTGTCCAGTCTATATTAAAGTCATCCATAATGATAGTTTCTTTGGCTATGGAATTTGATACAGACTGGATGACGTGCTCTATAGTGGAGATGGTATTTCCAGGTGGAACATAGGTAGCTATAAATGATATGCATTTGCTTTGGTTAAGTTGATGTTCAGTATACTTGTTTATATCTCTGTTAACTGACACATTTTACACTGCTAAATGGAAGACATTCTTAGAAATTGTATCTTTAATCCATGTAATAAATCTAATTCTCACAAAATATTCATTTTGACCAATCCATTCATTTAGTTGCTAAAAGACTTTTTCACTGCACACAATTCTCAAACATATATATTTCACTATATATTATTTATAGTAAACAATTTCAGAAATTTTATTTACAAAAAAACAGACTATAAAGCCTGGAACTTCCTTCTTTTTCTATTGCCTTTACACAAGGAAATGTGTTTTCTTCAAATTCTGCAAAAATGATGATATTCAAGGATAAGAATTTAATTTATTGTTTTCAACTGCTGACAAATGACAAATTGAAATCTGTAGACTATTTAATTCAAGAATATGAGTTAAATAAAAACCTATGGTTAGAAATACAAGCATGTAGACAGTTTGTGTCTAATAAAATCGGCTTAATGTCATCTAGTATAAAAGTGAAAATCACTAAGTTATTCAGCTTTGTGGCTTTATCTTTACAACATAAATTTCCTAATAATGGCAGACTTTCACAAATATATAAAATTATTAGAAAATTATTGGAACTATTTCTCTTTAGTTAATAATAATCTACCCAATTATCGGTATAAGAAAATAATATTAAAATCATCCAAATTAAGCACTTCCTCTCTTAAACGGAGATTGTTTGCCTGGAAATTTATGTACAAGTCCTTTTGAACACCCCATGTAATGGGGAAAATTAATAATACAGACAGGATTTCTATGTTTTTGAGGTTATCTATGTTTAGCTTTGTGGAAAAAGTACAAGACTTCTCTTAAATAAGATAGCTATCCCTCCACCTCTTTTTACCTTCCTGTCTGCTGTAAAAATGTTGTAACCAGGTGGTGTAATTTCATTGTCAGTAATGTGCATTTTCTTTTTTTGTTTCTGTTAAAACAGCAATATCAGGGTTATAATGGGATAGGGTGGCTTGTAATTCTTGAATTTTGGTTACTTACGTATTATCGCAACCAGATTTTCACAGTTGCAAAATTTGCATACTGGAATGAAAACGACTGCAACAAACAAAGTATGGTGTTATTTTACATCATTACTAATAAAGAATATCCTTAGATTACATTCAGGAAGGAAAAATATTTATACAAATCTTCTTCCTGTTTGGCGTGCATTACACATGCATGCTTCAAATCTCGCATACTGTTAAAAGTTGTTCTGCACCTTTTCTTTTAAGAAAAAAAGAAAGACAACGCGAAGTAATGCTGGTTCAACTGCATAAATTATATTCATATGCAGTGAAAAACATTTACTGAACCTTTCTGGCCATATTTCCACACATGTTTAATTTAAACAGAACTAGTGACACTTTTACAAACACTTGTTGCCGATAATAAGAACGTGATTCCAATTTTTTCGAGTCCTGCCTGCTGTGTCTCACTTTGCTGGTATCCATCATCTGATGTGGGTGAGTTCGAAGGGGTAAAGCTTTCTGGACAAGTAAGGAAATTAAGTGCTTGTGTACTCTGAGATTGTAAGCGTTATTTGTTTTTGTGACTTATACTAATATACTAGGACTTTCAGGCGTGTCCAGACTTGGCATAGTTTATTTCAGATTAGGGACAAATGCCTGTCAGACTGCCAGCTAAAATCATTCTGATGAATGAAATTAAACTTGACTACTGACCATGAACATTCAGACGGCATACTACAGATTAATTTGCCTTGCCTGCACTTGTAATAAGGAAGGCAGGATCTGTCATGCACTGCAGCCGTGTGGAGTTCACCGGCAAAGTGAGACACGGCAGGCAGGACTTGAAAAAATTGGCAGTTATTCCTCTCCCTGCCTCATCCCATGTGTGCCACACTATTACTTAATTGTTTACACTCCAGTATCCAACTTAATAAACCTGTTTTGTCATTAACATTATGAATTTCGCAACGGCAAAAATCTGGTTGCGATAATACGTAAGTACCGAATTTTGTTTAGTATTCTTCGCAGGTTTAAATTGAGGATTATTATTTTGGAGTCTTTTCATGAGAGATTGGTTATATCTTGTATTTGAGGAGTGGTGATGAAGTATTCTAGGGGCCTGGATTTGAGTGAATGTCTCCACTTATAATAAGTTTGGTAGCTATGGTTACTAGTATCTGAATGAATGCTGATATATGCTTATGAAACTTAAAAGGGGCATTTTTGGGGTTTAATATGGTGTAGTCTGTATGAGGTGTGATGCAGTTCTGTTTTATTTCAGATGGATGGAAATAGAGTAGTTAGGTGTGGAGAAAAGGTAGATGTAGTTTTGTGAAAAGTGTGAGGGGAGATTATTTGCGAATGGTAGTTTGTTAAGTGAGCAACAGTTGTTAGCAGAGCTAGTAATATACAATGCATTGATAGCATTTTGTCATTTTAAAAAGGGTAGGAATTGGTTAAATGTTAATATATGTATGGCAATGGATGGGTGTTGTTAAGGTTAATGTGGAAATGTGAACTACTTTATAAATGAAAATTGTATAGGTCGTGATTGGTAGATAAGTGTGAGTGGTTAGGTTTAGAATAAATTCAAGCGATTTGGGGGCAGGAGGGAATGAGGGCAGGGTAGGGGAGTGGAGTGAAGCCCAAGTATAACTAAGGTGGAATGGACCAGACAGAGCCAAGTTATATGAGTGCACAGCAAGGAACAGTCAGTCACTTAGACTACCAGGTACTGTGAAAAGTATCTATGCAGCTGACAATTTTGTATAGTAGGAATTCTTAGAGAAATAGAAACCTTATGCCAGGAGTGAGTTTGGAGTGAGAGAAATATGAGCAAGCGCATTGGGGAAGGAGAAGACTGAGTAAAACAATGATTCCAAACTAGAACGTATTGGGTTTAGAGCGATCTCTGGTGGGGGTTACCAGTAGTGTGCCATAGGGATGCCTCACAGTGTTTGTATTAGTTGACAAACTGCAATGTCCCTTTACTTTAAGTAAACCAGCCACATATTTTTGTAGATGCAGCTTGCCAGTATAGAACTGCTATAGGGATGCCTCACAGTGTTTGTATTAGTTGACAAACTGTAATGTCCCTTTACTTTAAGTAAACCGGCCACAGACTTTTGCAGATGCAGCTTGCTGGTAGAGAACTGCTATAGGGATGCCTCACAGTGTTTGTATTAGTTGACAAATGGAGTTCACACTACTGGAAGATGCCAAAACAGCAGGCAGAACAGGCTAGAAATGCGTTTGTCTAAGGAATCAGCTTGTAGTTTTGATAATTTGTGTTTAGTGTATTTTTAATAAAGACTTTTATTGCTTCTTTAGTGTCTAAGATACTTAATTTTTGGTTAATTTTGTTAAAGTATTCTCTAAATTCCATCAGTATATCATATAAATCTGTAAAATTTATTTATTTTTTTTTGGGGAGAAAAAATTTCATTACTATGATTAAGTTTACTAAGCCCTTTGGTCTTGTTAGCTAAGTTGTTTAAAGACTTAGGGTTAACAGAGAAATTTATAAATTTAAATTTCTCCAAACTAATCATAGTTTTGTGATTTAATATTTTCAAATACTTATTCAATGTATTCATTTTTTCTTCCTTCCCTTTTTTGCTTTTATCCATTAGATTATAATGTTTTTACTTGTCATGTGTCATTTGTATGTCATATAAATCTTTGTCCCGTTGTTTTTGTTTCCTGTGGTACCAATTAATGATTTTTCCATATAAATAAGCTTTTAGTGCATCTCATATATAAATCTCAGAACTATGATAATACTGATAACATTTTGAATCTCAGAGGTGATAGTCCTTGAAGTCTTTTAGTTATGTTATGTAAGCTGGTATTCTTTTAATTTGAACATTAAAGTTTGTGCTAATTTTTAACTCGAATATTATAGCATCATGGTCTGATATGGGACAGGAGATTACTTTTGTTTTACCCAAACTGTTGATCAACTCATTTGAAAGGAATACTCTTATCAATTCTGGAACATGTGCCATGTCTATGTGAGAAGTTTATAAAAAAAAACGAGAACCTGTTTCAGTAAAGTCATTAATATCTTTCAAGTGGTATGTATTTATAAAGTCTCTCAAACATTTAGCTGGGGCTAAAATTCTCCTTTTACCAGAAGCATTAATATAATTATCAGTTAAAATACAGTTGAAATCCCCTGCTAGAATAATATTACCCTTAGATAGATATATTATTTGATTTAAGTATTGTTTCACTGTGATCCATTTCCTGGAATTAAATACATATTTGTAAGAATGAATAATTTCTTGTTAAATTCTATTATAATGGAGCAAAACATTCTTTTATCATCTTTGTAAACATCAATAATCTCGGGAAGAGGTAGACTATTAATCCGTAAGATAGCTACCCCTCTTTTCTTTTGGAAATGTTCTGAGTTAGATAGTACAGTGCAAAATCTAGCATTAAGTTTATCTATGTCGTCTTCTAAAAGATACATTTCTTGCAAGATGACTAAATGAGATTTGTGTAGTTTCAGATACTTAAACTTCTGCTCTTACAAGGATTGTTTAGCTTATTAATATTAATAGATATACATTTAAAAGATACATATTGGTTACTCAGAAGGTTTAAATTAAGTTTGATCATTAATGTTTTATGAATGAAAACATATTCCATCAGCATCAAAAAGACTGATAATAAATGATAGATCTGTCAAAATCCAAAGGTTAATAGGATTTAGTGTTGAATATACAGGAGACACCAAAAAAGATATGAATAACAGAGGTTAGTAAAAAATTATAATTCTTTAACAACTTAACCCATTCCTAGAGTTATAAACTCCCAACCTGAGCAGCATTTGCTACTCAAATCAACCACCAATCCAACAACAGCAGTTATTCAAGCTCTACCACATAATAATGAAATATTTAACATATGCTGCTAAAAGAGTGGTGAATTCATCATCAATATTTAACAGATTCTTGGAGTCGAATAATGTTAGTCAAATACAACAGAATAATCTTCCCAAGAAAATAAGGTCTGTAATTCACTCAATCAACTGAATAGAATGTTTATAAAACAATATATTAAAAATAATTGTTCATCCTTCACTATAAGTTAGACTAAGTTACAATAATAGAATTATCCAATAATATAGCATCTTATTAAGGCATAAAGTTGTGCTGTAACTGTCTCTGATAAATTAACAGCCTAATATTAATGACATTTAATTTCCATAAAAAGGTCCAGTCAACAATGAACTACTATCTATATATTTCAAGTATCAATGACAACCAGCTTAGCTCCTTGCATTCTGAACATTCTTAAAGGTATAGAATACAAGCCTTGTAAAGACAGACCAGGTAGTCATTGTAAGATGTTGTACAGCAGTGTCTATGAAGGCAACATTAGAAGCTAATATAATATGTAGAAATATGTGCTTCCTCTCACTATGCACTAGTTACAGGTCACCTCTAAGCTAAGAAGAACATAGGTCATTTCCATAGTGCTGTGTCAGTCAACCAGTAGTGCCTCTGTCACTGATGTGCACATCAAGTGATTAATACCCACAATTGTATCCATAACAAAGCTGACCTCACCTTTATGTGGGGTCTACTCAATATTTATCTTCCATGGAGAGTATGCACTATACAGAGACATTTAGCTGACCCCTTTGAACAAGGTTTTCAATGAAGTTCAGGAGGTATTGGCTTCATTTGTCAGGATGAGTCTCTTTCTAGGCCTTTGGATGAAACATTAAACTGAGGTCCCATTTGCCAGACTTGATAGTATTTCAGATATATGTAAAAAAAAAAAAAAATCCCACAGCAGTTATCAAAAAGAGCAGTACCAGTTCCTCAGTGCCCTGGCTGAAATTTCTGCAATCACTATGGGCACCAGCCTGGGTCTCCCCTGTAAAGAGGCCATGGGACTAATGAGACTAACCTGGAAAAATGGCAAATGAATAAATAAAACAAAATAAAAAGGCTTCAGACTTAATGTGTAGTATTTGATTCTAACATTACCGGAACTCTTATGTTTGTCAGCTGTATCCCTTTCCTTGTGAGCTGGGTATTTATAAATATGACTAAATGATTCCCTAGATTTTGTAAATTTGGATCTCCTGCCCAAAATACTATTTTGTTAGAGCAGAGAGATACGTTGTTGGTCACAGCTCTTGTCTAAGGAGTGGAGTATTTTTTATGGGAAGAAGACACTTTCAAATACAGTCTTCCCTGTTCTGGTTAGTTACAAGTTTGATTTAATGCTGTAACACTGCTGAAGTTCATTTGTGAATGAAACTGGGTTATTTGTTTGTGTGGAAAAATCCAATAGAGGTGAGCAGTTATCACTTCTGATTTCTGTAATACTGTTTTACATTTTATATACTGTGGAGTGCAATGTGTTGTACTATATACCTTACCCTTGTCTGTCACTGTTCCCCCTTAAAACCTTGTGTACTACTTAGCTATAGGTCACTCAGTGTTATTGAACTGTGTGTCCTGACTTCATTGGCCACTGTTCCCCCTTAAAACCTTGTGTACTACTTAGCTATAGGTCACTCAGTGTTATTGAACTGTGTGTCCTGACTTCATCGGTCACTGTTCCCCCTTAAAACCTTGTGTACTACTTAGCTATAGGTCACTCAGTGTTATTGAACTGTGTGTCCTGACCTCATCTGTCACTGTTCCCCCTTAAAACCTTGTGTACTACTTAGCTATAGGTCACTCAGTGTTATTGAACTGTGTGTCCTGACCTCATCTGTCACTGTTCCCCCTTAAAACCTTGTGTACTACTTAGCTATAGGTCACTCAGTGTTATTGAACTGTGTGTCCTGACCTCATCTGTCACTGTTCCCCCTTAAAACCTTGTGTACTACTTAGCTATAGGTCACACAGTGTTATTGAACTGTGTGTCCTGACCTCATCTGTCACTGTTCCCCCTTAAAACCTTGTGTACTACTTAGCTATAGGTCACTCAGTGTTATTGAACTGTGTGTCCTGACCTCATCTGTCACTGTTCCCCCTTAAAACCTTGTGTACTACTTAGCTATAGGTCACACAGTGTTATTGAACTGTGTGTCCTGACCTCATCGGTCACTGCTCCTCTTTCCCACCTTGCTATTTCTAAGGTGCTCAATGTTATTTTGCTGTGCAACTTAACATTATTTGTCAGTGCTTCCCCTTCTACAGATTATGTGTTCTGTGTTTGCAAGGTTCATAGTGCACCGTATCCTTGTTATGCACTGCTCCTTTCATACATTACATTTTGTATATTTGCAGGGTACATTGTGTTAATGCGTTGTGTATCTTATTGTTATTGCTCAGTGCTCCATTCATATACTACTTTCTGTATATTTGCAGGGCACACTGTGTTAATGCATTGTGTATCCTATTGTTATTTGTTAGTGATTGTTCCTCATGTTACATGTAATATTCATAAGTAGAGCACCCAGTCTGGCTGTGCTGTGCATTCTATACTCATTTGTCGCTGCACTCTCACAACTTGTGCACTACATTCCTGTACAGAAAAAGCAGTAGAGTCCTGCTGTGTACTTCACTATGTGCTGGTCAGCACTCAGTGTATCGTTACCATGTATAGATCAGTGCTCCACTGCAGCGAACACAATGAAATACATCTACAACACTTGTATGAACCATTCATGCCAGTGATCAGTATGTACTTAACTTTGAACTGATAGACACATACAGAGGTTTAGTCAGGCCACTTGAAGGCTTGAGCTAGCTCTACATTTGACACCACTCTCAACTTGAAGAGCAAAAAAAAGCATTTAATATGAGCAACATTCAAAATTTGTCCCACCAACCAAGTCATTAAATAATGGCAAATACTTGAGTTTCAGATTTGATAGCCTTCATAATATGTATATTAATGCAAAATCAATTAATCCACCAACTTTCTATGTTTATAAAATCAGTCTTTAAAATTTGCCTCAATAAACTTCAAATATTGACATAACGTTTGAGTTTCAGGCTTCATATCCTTTCTTTAGAAGTGCATGCAAGTACGAAACATCAGCACTTATTACTCTAGCAATTTGCTAAGTTTATAGTAGCAATATTTAAGCTTTGTTCCTGCCAGCTTCAAGTCACTATATAATGACTTATCTTTGAGTTTCAGCCTACAAATCACATCCCTCCTTCGGAAAATGCATGCTTATTACAGCCTGTTCATCAATTATAATGTCATTACCAGGAATGAAAAACTAGAACTCATATTTTGACTCTCCCCCAGATTCTCAAAAGCTTGCATGGAGTGCAAGATCAGTGCAGGAGCTCAAACAGGCAATATGTCTGCCGTGCGATCCAGGAACAGCCTGCAGGGGCGTGCATGAGTGCCCCTGCACTAATCCTACACAGACTAAGCCCTGGTATGCAAATCACCCCATTTGCAGGAGAAATCTATGCAAATGAGGTGATATTGCAATCCAGGAAGCTTGCAACAGTCCATGCAGGATTAGTGCTATCTGCAGAAATGTACTCGGTTAGTAACCGAGTACATTTCTGCAAAATCCAAAATAGAGCTGTGACAGCCCCAAATAAAGGCTGCATATCATGTAGTAAGCATGCTAATGGCCAAGTATAAGCCCATTGGCATTGCAAACCAAAAAAAAAAATACAAAAATCAACTTTTATTTTTTATTAGCCGATCGCGGCTGTTTAAGTGCAGGGCAGTGGCGTGCAAATGGGATCGGGGGGGGGAGGGAATAATAAAATAAACCTAAAATAGACAGTCTAACTAAAATCACTGTTCTGCCATGCAAGTCAATAGCAGGCAGAAGACAACCTGGCCAGTGAGTAGTTGTTGCTAAAGGGGGAGGCTCAGTGTGAGACATGTAACTATGTATTAGCAGGCAATCCTATGCAAATGAGGGGAAGGATAGTGAATCCCAGTTTTCCCCAGCATGTGAGTCAGGTCCCAACAGTGTAAGAGTAGGAATAGCTTGGTGCAAGTCTAGGAGTGAGGTGACATCATGGGTGTGTGTGTCAGGCATACTGCAAGCGGATTGGAGCCCTGTGGCTTGGGTTTTCTCCTAGTTTAGCACAGCTAAGCTGGGGGGTGTCTAAACCTGCCTAGCACTCTTTACATAGCCTGAGCAGGTGTGTGCACCACACTCCGGGTTTTACAGGAAGAAAAAAGAAGTTAAACCAGGAAATAGCAGCAGTGTGCACATTTGAGCACTCTGTTTGTGCGGCGTGCACACGGGCTTAAACAGGAGGGCAATGGGAAGGGAAAACAGCAGTAGGAAGGTAATCAAGGAGAACTAGCTTAGCTGGCAGGTGAAATGTATCAGAATCAGCCAATTACACAGGCAGCAGACCAGCCCAGAACACTACTATAAACTAAGCAAACACCTTCCCCTCTGTTTTTTCCCATACTCTACACCACTGGTGTATGCAAGCGGAGAAATTTTAACAAACAAACCTACAAAATGAGAAGGGCTGCAGCAGGCAACATAGAACAACATGTGCAAGAGGCTGAGGGTGGTGAGGATGTAAATGCTGCCAATCAATGAACATTGAGGAGATGGAGAAGAGTGTACAGACCCAGGGTAACCTACCAGGGGCTACATGAGCTGGAGATAGTGGAGCGCTATAGTGTGGACAAAGACCTCATAGAGCAAATTGTTGAGCTGTGCTGGCCACACCTAACACACCAAACTGACCAAGGGGAACCCATCCCAGTGGATACCAAGGTATGTGTAGGTCTAGGAATACTAGCCACAGGTACCTCCCAACACTCAACTGGGGATATCATGGGGATCTCACAGGCATCAGCATCCAGAGTATTCCACCAGTTCCTGGATGCCATGTCAGCACATGCCAGTGAGCACATATATTTCCTTAACACCGGTGAAGTGTTGACCAGCAATATGCATCTCTTCCACCAAATAGCAGATTACCCTGAGGTAGTGGGTGCTATAGACTGCATGCACATATGCATCAAAGCACCACCTGGTGATCAGGGTAAGGCCTACATCAACCGCAGGGGCATCTCCTCCATCAACTGCTAGTTCGTATGTGATGCCCAGGGCATTATAATGAATGTATGTGCTGGCTGACCCAGAAGCTATGAAGATTCCCACATATGGCAACTGATGCAGTTGTACCAGAGATTTGCCAATGGGGACATCCCCTATGATCACCTAGTGGGGGGATGCTGGTTACACACTGGAGCCGTGGCTGATGACACCCATCAGAAATCAACACACCTGAACAAGAACACCATAATGAGGCACATGGACAGATCAATCTTATAATAGAGCATCTGTTTGGGATGTTCAGGTCACAATTCTGGTGTCTGGACACATCCGGTGGAGCCTTGCATTACTCACCAGCTGCATGTACCCAAATTGTTATGGTATGTGCTATGCTACACAATATGATCCTGTGGAAAAAGCTGCAGTAGACACAGCATGGGGCAGGGCCAAACAGCCCCCCACCAATGCCAAGACCTGCACAGGCACAGATTGACTCAGAGGAGGAACAACCTGAGCCTGCCCTAGTAGGCAGATGATGGCGTGCCCAGTATGCTGAGGCTGTGGCAGAGACAATGCATAGCACATACACTGACACAGTACGGACCCAGAGAATGATACCTCTCTGTGACACACATACAGTCAAAGGGATGCCAAACATGACACTACCTGTGCTCAACCATGTATAGGGAGTGTACTATGTGCATCCAACATAGGCAGCCCTCCAGCACCATCCGCAAGTTTGGCACACCCTAAAGTTAAGTCAATCAACCTACCAATTGCTAAATTAAGTAGAATGTGTTGTTACCTGTATCTATGGTATGAATGTGAGCATGCATGGGAATTGGGTGGCTGAATGTTATGGTAGCAGACAATAGACACCCATAGTGGCACCATGACAACTGTAACATATACTGGAGTCACCATAGTAGCCAGTACTATACAGGGTGACAAAACCCACTGCAGGAAATGTGCTGAGTGACATGTGTGTCCATATGACCCACACATGCCAGTCAGGGCAGTTCACATATCCAACAACAGTCTCAGGCAGCAGGACAGGTGTAGACACACCCAAACACAGCCTATGCCATGGCCCCTGAATGATGGCTATGGTTAACCTCTCCCCCAGGCCTACACAGACAGACTACAGCAGGGCAGGCAGTGGGATGTTAGTTCTGAAGGGTAGGAAGTCAGACAATAATATGTAGGGCAACCAAAGCCACGATCTGTAGTACACTGGTATGCCTCTAGTCAGCATGATACTTAACAATACAGAATGAAATGGAGTACATGACATACCAGTACAGTCATAACAAATGTATACAAGTGCCATGTATGCCCCCCACATCCTACATAGTAATGTAATAACAGTCGGGTGTTCCCCCCCAACCCTGTGTAGAAATAGACAGGTGTGCCTCCCCCCATGTAGTAATATAATAACAGTCAGTTGTGCCCCCCATCCTGTGTAGAAATGTAGAAATAGTCAGGTGAGCCCCCCCCACCCTACGTAGTAATGTAATAACAGTCAGGTGTGCCCCCTCAACCCTGTGTAGAAATATAGAAATAGACCGGTGTGCCCCCCCATGTAGTAATGTAATAACAGTCAGGTGTGCCCCCCCCCCCATCCTGTGTAGAAATGGTCAGCTGAGCTCCATCCTATGCAGAAATGTAGGAACAGTCAATGCCAAATGCTTGATGGATCCCTGCAGAAACAGCATGCCACCTGTCGTGTACAACACCAATGTCAGCACTGCAGTACAAATTACCTGGACTCGATCAACACATTAAATACAGAAGGCCATACTGAGCATGCTCACATACTTAGAGAAATGAAGGCAATGCCAGTCAACAATATACTGAAAGGTCATACTGGGCATGCTCACACACTTAAACACATGAAGGCCGTGTCTGCAAACACCAGTGGACCAGACATTTCTGGTAGTTGCAGTTGTTAGTAGAGACACTCGTCAGTATGCACCACGCGTGCCTTGCATACACAGTGGATAGGAATACAGACATATATGTAAGGACAACACACTATAATAAGCCAAAGGTAGATGTGCATAGATGTGTGAAAGAGGGTGACTGTGACAAGGAGCCATCCAGTCCTGTCCCACCCAGCACACTGCCAAAGGGCCCCAAACACATGAGGTTCAGATGTCACTCACTGCAGATACTATCCACCAGTATCTGTCATCATTACAGACTATTGATGCACGTGCCAGCTATGAAACATGACTGTACAACGAAGTAGTCATCTAGCAGCTGTATACACGTGCCTGTGAAATATGACCTTGTGTGTGCCCGCATGTGGCGTGTCAACCTCTAGATGAACGGGTTATGGCCAATGCACACACACTGCCCTCCCCATAGCCCTATTACGACAAGCCTGCTGAGGTCATCCACTGTGAAATACACCCTTGTGAGAATTATAGCCCAGTAATCTCCGTGGTGGGTGCTGTAACTTTGTACTGCTGTAGTGTGATAAAATTGTTAGGGAGGAGTTCAATTCCCAGACATAGCAACTGTGTGTGTGTCTGTCTGTTTATGTAGGGAGCAATGGTTTTAGGGTAGTCACACTCCCTACAATTCAAATGCTCATCACTGGCAAGGCTGCAGATGTCACCCATCTAGAAATACACCTCTGGGAAGCTGAAGCCCAGTAATCTCCGTAGCACGTCCTGTCCCTGCATACTTCTGTAGTGTGATAAATTAATTAGGTAGCTGTTCTAATCTCAAACATGACAAGTGTGTCTGTCTGTGTAGAGAGCAATGCTTTTTAGGATAGTCACATTCCCTACAATTCAAATGCCCATCTTTGGCAAGGCTGCTGATTTCATCCACTTTGAAATACTCCTCTGGGAAGACTGTAGCTCAGTAATCTCTGCAGCATGTCCTGTAACTGCATACTACTGCTGTAGTATGATAAATTAGTTAGGTAGCTGTTCTAATCCCAAACGTGGCAAGTATGTGTAGAGAGCAATGTTTTTTTAGGGTAGTCACACTCCCTACAATTCAAATGCTCGTTATTGGCAAGGCTGCTGATGTCATCCACCTAAAAATACACCTCTGGGAAGGCTGTAGTCCAGTAATCTCTGTAGTGTGTCTGGTAACTGCATATTGCTGTAGTGTGATAAATTAGTTAGGTAGCTGCTCTAATCCCAGACATCCCAAGTGTGTGTGTATGCCTGACTCTGTCTGTGTAAAGAATAATGTCTTTTAGGGTAGTCACACTCCCTACAATTCAAATGCTCATCTTTGGCAAGGCTGCTGATGTCATCCACCTAGAAATACACCTCTGGGAAGGACACACCCTAGTAATCTCCATAGCACATCTAGTAATTGCATACTGTTGTAGTGTGATGCATTAGCTAGGTAGTTGTTCTAATACCAGACATGGCAAGTGTTTGTGTCTGTCTGTGTAGAGAGCAGTGCTTTTTAGGGTAGTCACACTCCCTACAATTCAAATGCTCATCTTTGACAAGGCTGCTGATGTCATCCACCTAGAAATACACCTCTGGGAAGAATGTAATCTCGTAATCTCCATAGTCTGGCTGGCAACTACATACTGATGTAGTGTAATAAATTAGTTAAGTAGTGGTTCTAATCCCAGACATGACAAGTTTGTCTGTGTACAGAGCAATGTTTATTAGGCTATTCACACTCCCTACAATTCAAATGCTTGTCTTTGGCAAGTCTGCTGATGTCATCCACCTAGAAATGTACTGTTGGGAAAGGTACAGTTCAGTAATCTCTGTAGCATGTCCTTTAACTGCATATTGCTGTAGTGTGATAAATTAGTTAGATAGCTGTTCTAATCACAGACATGGCTAGTGTGTGTGTGTGTATGTCTGACTCTATCTGTGTAAAGAGCAATGCTTTTTAGGGTAGTCACACTCCCTACAATTCAAATGCTCATCTTTGGCAAGGCTGCTAATGTCATCCACCTAGAAATACACCTCTGGGAAAAACACAGCCTAGTAATCTCCGTAGCATGTCCGCTAGCTGCATATTGCTGTAATGTGATAAATTAGTTAGGAAGCTGCTCTAATCCCAGACATGGCAAGTGTGTGTGTGTGTGTGTGTCTGTGTAGAAAGCAATGCATTTTAGCATAGTCACACTCCCTACAATTCAAATGCTCATCTTTGGCAAGGCTGCTGATGGCATCCACCTAGAAATACACTTCTGGGAAAAGCATAGCTCAATAATCTCTGTAGCGTGTCTGGTAACTACATCCTGCCATAGTGTGAAAATTTAGTTAAGTAGCTGTTCTATTCTCAAACATGGCAAGTGTTTTTGTGTGTCTGTCTGACTCTATGTGGAGAACAATGCTTTTTAGGGTAGTCACACTCCCTACAATTCAAATGGTCATCTTTGGCAAGGTTGCTGATGTCATCCACCTAGAAATACACATCTGGGAAAAATGTAGCCCAATAATCTTTGTAGTGTGTCCTGTAACTGTGTACTGCTGTAGTATGATAAATTAATTAGGCAGATGTTCTAATCCCAGATGTGGCAAGTTTGTGTGTCTGTGTAGACAACAGTACCTTTTAGGGTAGTCACACTCTCTACAATTCAAATGCTCATGTTTGGCAAGGCTGCTGATGTCATCCATCTATAAATACACCTCTGGGAAATATGTCACCCAGTAATCTCTGTAGTGCATCCGGTAATTGCATACTACTATAGTGTGGTGTAGAATCCTGCTAGGGTTCTATTCCCACTCATGGCAGTTCTGGATGTTTTGTGTGTGTTTCAATGTCTGTGTAGGGAGCAATGCATTTTAGGATAATCACACTCAGTACATTTCAAATGCCCTACTTTGGCAATCCTGCTGATGTCATTCATTGTGAAATACACCTTTGGGGAAAACGTTCTCCAGCAGTCCATGTGGTGCATCCTACAACAGCTCCATGCTTTAGTGTGATATAGATCTCTCTTCAGGGTTCTATACCCACACATGTTGATTGTGGATGTTTTGTGTGTGTGTCACTGTCTGTGCAGGGAGCAATGGATTTTAGCCTAGCCACACTCACAAGTTGATGTCCTACATTGCCAATCCTGCTGATGTCATCTGATGTGATATACATCTTTGGGGAAGAGGTACTCCAGTAATCTCCGAGGCACATACTATAACTTTGTAGTGCTATAGTGTAATAAACTAGTTTGGTAGGGGTTCTACTCCCAGATGTGACAGGTGTGTGTGTGTATAGCTCATATCCTGTGTGGAGGTGTGAATGTGTGATACCTGGACCAAATGTGGAGTGTGCTTTGCAAATGTCTTATATGGTGGCCCTAGTATACATCACAGTGTCCACAATACAGGGATAACAGATGTGAAATAGCCTAGAGGCTGGGGTGCAAATCCATACCCATACATGACATCAAGGCCAGACAATCACAGTTAGCAACCCCAGTATTACCCATAGCACAGTCTCAACACATGTCCCATACATACAAACACACACATATGCCTAGGCAACAGCCAATATGTGGGTAGTACACTGCATATTGGCCACTGATAGTAACTATGGAGTGATTGCAGTGGGATACAGAGGGCATGGCACCCTGTCCATCTGTCCAATAGGCATGTACATGCAGACAGTGCACCTTCCCCATGTTCCCCACTGGACACCTGTAACACCTGTAGTGTCATCACATGTGACCCACAAAAGACATACCATGCCTGAAAACATGTCCTGCATGGACAGATGCCACTGACACCAGGGAATGCCGTTAGCATGCTATCAATGTAGGTGCAGGGTAAACCTGCTGTCTATTACCAGTTCCCACCACAGGTGGTCAAGACTGGCACATCTGCTTATAATCTGTGTACACAACATGGGCCAGACATCCCATTGATGGTTCCACATGTCACTGTACATGCATGTGGGCGGTGTGCACATCCTAGACACAGTCCATATCATGGACTAAGGAACACATACATGGCAAGTGATGCACAGTATTGGTCACACACAACAGTCACCCAGGTGACTGGAAGGGGGATACAACACCCACCTGTGTGGGCAAATGCAGAAACCACAGCCCTGAGCCACAATGCTGACCATCGTCATGCGGCCTGATGCCAAGGTATACCCATCACCTAGCCTTGTATTGCCATCTGGCATAGTTGGCACCACACACCTGTGCAGAAATGCACCCATGCATGTCAGTACTGGCACCCTGTGTGTTTGTGTGTATTGTATGATGCATATAATTACATCCACACTCACTACAACCCTCATTGTCATACTGAAGCATGCTGTCTGATGTCAGACACCTCCCCATACCCTTTGCCCATATCACCTCTGTATAAACCCTGTGGTGCATGTGATACCTGCACAGTATTGGGTTGTGGCAATCTCACTAGTGATGGGTTGTATTCCTGGCCCTGCCAAGTGTGTCAGTGTATGTGCGTCCCTGTGAGAATATGGCTGTGTTGTCGCTGGCAACTGTACATGCGGACAGTCTTATATACTACACCTACCGTATAGCTACCATATCCCTGTTGCAAATGTCACTCACATTCACATATACATTGTGAGGGCTCCACAGCATGTAACCTATGTGGCGCTTCCAATAGCTGCATAGAAATGTGATAGCATGACGTAGTTGGCAGGGGTTTGATATCCTGTGCTGGTAGGTGTGTGACACAAACATGCTTAGGTTTTACACTCCCTCTCCTCCTTGATGTGTCTTTGCCTCTGTCTGCCTCTTTCACTCCCTTTCTGGTGGATGTGGAGACCTACACCTGCTTTGTTTAGGCAGCAGCATGTGTATTTTCAGTGATGCACATGATCAGCTGATGGCCTCTGCACAAATTACAGCCCTCCCCTAGCTGATTGCATGTGGAACAGCTGTGGTAACATTCCCATAGCTAATTGCATGGAAACACACTCCAATATCTAGGAACATCATGTTGGTGTTGGCCCTTTTCATTCACTGTAAGCAGAAACTAGATCTGTTGTTTGGCAAAAAGCATCTCAGATGGATTGGGGATTTACCTCTAACAACATACACTGCAGAAACAGGGCAACACACAGGAGGGTGATGTGCCTGATCTGACTACAGACTGTAAGTGCTGCTATACTGCATGTGGAGTAATGCTGGTTTAACAGTGTGTGTGTGTGTGTGTGTGTGTGTGTGTGTGTGTGGATATGACTGTCCTACATGTTTTAATACCTGCCATGTCAGTTCTATTTTTATGAGGAATCTGCATCTGCAGGGTCATCTGCAGACTGGGCAGTGTGTTGTGCCCTTGGTTTCATGTGTTACCCACAGAGCATGTTTCTGTGAACTGCAGAAGGTAGTGTGAGGATTGCAGTCTGTAGATGGTGAAAGCTGTGACAGTTACTGACTTCATATCGCTCATAGGATATATGTTGTGACAAACCCTGTTACAACAGTAAACGTATGAGGTTATCACAGTAACATATCAATATTGGCCCTGTGTATGTGCTTCCAGCCACAACTCTGTCAACTTTTGTACATATGTCTTGCATTAAGAGGTGTGTATGTGCTGTACACCATCATTAGTGTCATCATATCTGATAACACGCCAGTGAGATATCAGAATGCTACACATGTTAAGTACAGTAGGAGTTATATTTGCTATATCCTGGACATTCTGTGGTCGTTTGTACATTACTGAGGTCTGTGTACCTATGGTGAATGTCAACAGTGTGTGTGTATTGTTAATATGTTCTTTAGCCTGTGTACAGACTATGGTAGATGTCATTGTTATAGTTCAGTTCCCGTCCTATCTGATGTTACATGCTGCTCCACTGTATGTTACCATATTGGCTTACATGTTTGTAGGGCCATACACACACATGTCCCATACCACAGGCAGCCAGCAGACCAAACCATGTAGCAGCCCAGTATATGTAGGGTTAGTCTGTGAGTGGCACATATGAGGATGGTGTTGAACAGATAGTCCATATACTGTAATATTATGCAAGCTTACCATATATGGCTGTGTTCACATTGGTTGTGGTTATGCACTTTCACACAGGTGTATCTTACCCTGTGCTGTGACATGCCTGCAGAGCCTGCTATATATGCAGGTACATGTGTATTCCCCTATAGGAGATGTAGGCCAGTGTTGAGCCAGTCTGCCTGTAGCCTGCACAGTGCATTGTTACATGCCTAGCAGCTTAGTGTATTTATCCAGTGAGATGTCATGTGCAGATACTTGCCGGATGTACTGCTGCTGGGCCTCCCTTAACAGTCATGTGTGTCAGACAGAGCAGTGGAATGCTGTACAGATGTATGTTAATATCTTGTGGGTAGTATGTGGCCATGGCACCCCTGTACCAGTGGTTATTATGTGTCAGGCCAGACAGGGGTGTGTGAATGCATAACCTATGGTGGCATAGTTATACTAGTCATTATGTGTTATACCCATCTACATGGCTGTTAACATCCATATTGTTATGCATGGTACGCATGTTTTGCACTAAGGGGTTCTGTGTATACCTCTGGACTGTACAGAGTGTTTCAGAATGTCCACATATATTGGCCAATATCTCTGATGCAGTCCACAGGGGCATTACGTGCTAACAGTTGTACTTTACTATGATGTCCTTAGGATGTCTGTCAATAGCTAATAGCACACATGTGGAAAGCAGATGTGACCTCCTACACACACCATGTCTGTGAAGACAATCCCAATTACAGTAGCAATAGTTTACTAATATACCTGCTATACATACCTGACATCCCCTTGCACTACGAAGTTGGGACTATAGGGGCTGGGGTAAGGCTACACTCCATGTCTAGGACATATGGTGAAAATATCTGTACATATAATCATCCAGATATCTATATATATGATTACACATATTCATATTGACATATATAGATGGGTATGTATATGTTCATAGATATACATATACACACCCAGATATATACATATACAGAGCAATATATGTCTACACATATACAGATAGTGATACATATGCACATATACGTATGGATATCTACAGATATATTGACAGTAGTAGGTATATTGGACTAAATATGTATGCACATATAGTTATAGATATCTATATCTATATATATATATCTATATATATATATATATATATATATATATATATATATATATATATATATATACCAACATAACTAGGCATATCTGTACACATAGGATGTGCATACATTTATAGCTATATACACATATATCTATATGTACATATATGTATACCTATATATACACATATGTATAGATACATATATGTATAGATATGTATACATATGTACATATGAAGAGATATACACATGGCCATATATATGTAGCACTATACAGATGTGCATACAGACATATGTGTACACCTGTGTATGTACATGTAGACATATATACACCTATGATATGTATACAGCCATATACCTGTCATGAGTAAACATCACGGTTGTGTATACCCTCCCACATGTATCCAACCATATGTATCTGCTATGTGTATATTATGATAAAACAACATATGTGATGCAACAGTCATATTAATAACAAGGACTGCACAATCTAGGAAGTAAAGGCAATTGTTCAATACTACTCAATATGTGTAATGACAGCTATATTGGTAAAACAACAGCTGTTTCCGCAGTGGTCATGGCATAGTGGTTAAGTGCTGTGACTTTTCAGTATAAAGGGTCCTGAGTTCAAGACCTGCTAGGGCTGTTCATTTTGTTTCTGGGCAGAACAAGGTCTGTTGGATACAGAGTGGTTAAGGCAGTGTTTCTGCAATGTAAGCCATACATGTCAGTATTGCAACATTGCTAGGTAGGGGTCTAGTCCCAGTGTTGGCAAGTAACAGTGTGCACATATGTGGATGGGTCTACATCAGGTTGCAGGGTATACACCCTCAGCGGGTCATCTGTCTATGTGGCACAGGCAATACCCGGTATAGTAAATTGTGAAATGTGTTCAACTGTACCTCAGATATGTCACTGCCATGGTGTCAGCGCAGTGACATACCCCATTGTGCATATGACTGCAGACCATCCTCATGCTGACACATGTACACCTATAACACAAACACAATTGCATATCATTTTAGAGACCAAAACCAAGCAGTGTTACTAACAGCTGGAAGGCATCATTGCTGGTTGGCTACACTGCCTGCCAAATATGCCTCACACTCTAATCCCTACAACATGTTACACTACAGGACTGTGGTACACTGGTGTACAGTCATCATGTGCATCAGAACCATATCAGCCTGTCCCTACATCGAAGGTATGGATGACAGAGATGGGGCACAGGTATCATCCTATGCACAGGATGTAGTGTTGGTCTGCCAAACACCGAGGGTGGGCCATACATTTGACACCGTGTGTGTGGGTGAGGGGTGTACTCTGGGGAGCTGACTGAGGTGATGTGGTGTGTTTAGGTATGAGGTTGCCCTAGGTGTGCTTGCATAGTGTGTGGGTATGCATGCACACAGTTCTGCCTTGTGGCTGCCCTACACAGGTGTTTATGGACAGCTGCAGACCATACCTGGCAGGGTGTGCTGTTCACTGCCTCTGGCCATGGACACATGGACTGTACCTGCCAGGGGTTCTGCGGGCACATCCAGGTACAGGCGTTTAAGTGCTACTACCACATGTCTCTGATGATGACATTTGTCCGCTGGTACCAGATGCCTATTGGGACTGGCCAGGACCACGTGCACGTGGCCTGCTGTTGTGTGGTGTGGACAGCACAACCCCCGCAATGCCGGGGCTACTACTGCCACTACTGGAGCCCCTTGGTGTCCTAGCATGCCCATGTTGACTGCCAGCTGTTGGTGTTGCTGGCCCATGTCCACGCAGGCATCACCACATCCTCACCACACATTGAAGCACAGACATACCAAGGCTGGAGGGCCATCATCTCATCATGCCATCTATCCACTTGCTCGGTAGAAGCACAGATGGCACCTGACAGTTTACGGAGGTTGTTGCTTACAGATGCAAGAGCAGCCCTCTGCAGCCTAAGGCCCTGTCTGGTGTAATGCTCAATATGTGCCTGCACTACCATTACAGCCTGAAACATGCTTCTGTTGTTTGCAGCTATGTTGCATATGCCAAGGGAATGATGTCCAGCGGCCCTACCATGAGCACCCTGGGACATCTGCCTTTGTGGCAGCCTGCCAGATATCTGGCTAAGCCCACTGCGACCAGACACAGTAGACATGGTTACTACACTTTCCTATGCACTGTCACTGAATGCCAGCTGTCTCTCTCTGCTATGGCCACTGGTGATGGGGTGTGTATAGGCACTGTAACTGTGTGCAAGGGTGGGGTGGCTAAAAGGGGGATGTCAAATGTTGGCGCAGTGTTAGCCCCTGACAACCCCACTTGTGCCTCAACATTATCATCATCATCATCATTGGTGTCTGTATGAACACTTACATCAGATTGGATGCAGGAGGGACCCTGACCCACCTCGCCACCTGTGGGGAAAAACAATAACCGCACTTTAAAACCTGTACAGCATTGCTTAACAGTACACACACACACACACACACACACACACACACACACACACACACACACACACACACATCTCCATAATACTTACCTGTCCATGGTTTTACAGACAGTCCCACATATATGTCCATGTGTAACCCCATCCTGCATCACACTTGTTAACATACACACATTGATACCACTCATTAACATCACAGTCCTGTAAATGCCCACACAAGTGGCCACAACACAAGGCCTTTTTCTACATTACCTGCCTGACCTGTGTGTAGTGGATTTACATGACCTCAATGTTGTCATTCGGTATGCACCCTCTGTATGGCTGGAATGATGTGCATGGCCCCTATATGTGTGGGCTACTATGTTATCCCCATAATAGCTCCCACTTGTGTGTCATGTGTATGTAATGCTCAGCACATGCCAGATATGCTGCTCCGCCGGCCCATCATGTGTCAGCTGTAATATTTGGATACACTCCTTGGTGTTGACTATTACTTCCCCAATGCATCTGTAGAGCTGCATATGTGGGTTGTAGGTGACCTCTCTGCTGACTGCAATATTATGTGTGTGCCTGGATTCTACCTTCCCTCTGGATGCCTGTTCCATGCCTCAGACCATATTATACTATTTGCTGTCCTGTGATTACATGTAATGTGGCACTCCATGTCAATGTACTGCATGGTCCCAAAGGGGGGTACAGCCATATGAACACCCCACAATCACACATGTGCATACATGGCCAAACACACAAACAGACACATGCACACATGCATCATACATGCATCTACCTCCCACCACTTCACTAGAGTGACCCTGCAGGAAAACTAACTAATCACCAGGATGCGCGCACACACACACACACACACACACACACACACACACACACACACACACACACACACAAGTGTGGTTGCACAATGATGGTACACACAGTCATCCTATTACCCATCTGCCAACATGCAGAACATATGGTACAGAACAGCATGCAGTTCAGCTATAGCCAATCCATGCTAGCAATGGTATACATGTGTATAATGCATGTGCTGTGACTAGGTGATGCCCCTTCCCCTGGATACCACTGCACCCATGTACACAGTATTGCTGTGCACCTGTTCTGTACCCTGCCATGTACTGTGCACCACAGCTCACAGGTGTACAACCCATTGTGGAATGTATATACTGTGTCAGTTATGTCAGCTGTACCTCTCACAGCCCCTATGTCTTTCAGCAACACATACCTGGGATGATATGTGGACTGTTGTCATTGGTGAATGCTTGATGCCTGATTTACAGCTGTCAACATCAGCAGACCATGTATAACCACTGCAGACATGCTTACACTGACACCCATTAGAGCATACCATGGCTATGGTGGGTGCACACACCGTTATTGATTTTACACACACATCCATGATCTGCCATGGGACCACAGCACTGCATATCTTAGCAGTACACAAGCCTGGTATATAACATATGTCCTGTACTTTCACATGCAGTGTCTACAGATTGTGTTAGGTGTGTGGCTGATGACTGCAATGCATACACACCATGTGGGCATATGTGTGCACACCCTTAAATATGACGGTTTATCACACCTCTTGTTGTGTGCACTACAGCAGTCACTGCTCATGGCAGGGCTATACCATCGTGGGCCTTCTGCAATTGCCAGTGTATGTTCACCCTACCCTACAAAAGTCCCCCTATTCCACATGATTGCAAGGTCTACTCATGCACACATCACATGGTGTTCACATGATGTCATCACTATTGCAGTGTGGGTAGGGTTATGGCTGCCACAGGTCCTGAACCTGACTATTTGCAGATAGAGCCATTCCTGCCATCCTTAGGTTCCCTGCTGCAGTGCACTGGTGTGTCATGCTGAGACCCCCCCCATCAGCTTTTATGCAGATGCATGACAGGTAAGCCCTACACATCTGTGTCAGCTTGCAGTGTCCCATACACTGAACACCACATGTTGCAGCGCAGACCCAGCTGATAATGTGGACTACTGTAATGCCGTATGCCATAGTGTATTTCTGCAGCAGTTGGCATTGCCCTACAGGTATATACACTGGTGTTGCACTGTATATGGGTGTATTCAGAACATGTCACTACTGTAGGCCATGTCTACCAAAAGTATGTTACTCCCTGTGGACACATCCCACAATGACAGGATGTTAGTTGTCATGCAGGTGTGTGACATACCATTTCAATACCCCATCATGGTTACCCCTGTGAGACCATCCATTTCACAGCAACAATACATGCACATGTACAGCATGCATTCAGGATAGGTGTTTTAGATGTGTGCATGGAATATACATGTCCTGTGTGTTGGCACACATCTACATAAGACATACCCACCAGCTACAGGCTGCTGCCTTGTTGTTACCCCACAGGGACCTACATAAGAGGGTGAGAGATGCAATGGAAAGTGGTCACACCTGTGGCACTGCTTCAGGCTGGGTGCAGTACTACCATACATCAACCATAAATTCCTACAATACTACCACATCTGGACATCTGTTTATCCCTACAATGCAGCAACACAATATATCTATGACATGTCAGAAATGCATGATCTACCTGTACCACAGCTGATATTTACACAATAGTGGTCTACTGATGTGCCCTGTGTCCTTACCTGCATGCTCCTCGGCTGGTGTGTGGGTGACACCCACCTCCAGGAAGGGGTCCAGTGGTTGTTGGTGTTCCAGATGGGCAGGTGCCACAAAGGTGGCCAGGAGGTCCTCCGCACATGTCAAGGGGGATGGATGGCATGGCCCCCCCCTGTGGTGAGGTGATTCCCCCGCATACTGTGGCAGCATGCCGACGGGCATTGTGAAGCAGGTCGCTACAATGATGCTGGAACTGCTCATAACTGCAGTTATGCAGGCCGACATCATTGACCCTTTGTACTAGATCCTTCCACAGGGCAGTCTGCTCCTGCTGGTCATGAGCTGTCCTGCCAAAGAGAACCTGGTAGTGCTGTACCAGGTGAGTGATGATGACCTCATTTTCATCCACTAAATACATGGGTAACCTGATGTGTGACATCTTTTCTGAAAGGCATGAAGATGGAAACAGGCTTGAGCAACTCATATGGCAAGGTTACCACAGTTCGTAATACACATCTCTGTCACCCCCGCCACCATATCAGCTTCAACAGACTGTACACACAACTCATTAGGTATGGCTACAGCTTAACTACCATTTGGACAGATTGTGTATTGTACCACACCTTCTGCTATGTGATTGTAGCCATGTCCCCTGTGTAGACACTAACATTGCTGGCCTGTTAGACTATTCACTTGTATGCCAGTGGTATGGCTGCTCTGAGATTGCTGCACATCTGACAGACTGTGTTATTGGGGTGATCTATGCATGCTGTTGGACATGTACCGGGATTGTGTAGACTATTACTACCAACAAATGTACTATAACAGTGACACAATAATATGTATATGTTCTATTGGCCAGCTGATCCACCTCTCCACACCCATTGGACCAAGATACCTGGCCACATCACATATGTGTGTGCCAACCTAGGACCTCCTTGTGTACTGTTACAGCAATACCATCAATCGGAACCACCCAGGGGGTGTTGCCCCCCCCAGGGCACACACCAACATGTTCCTGTTCCCTGAGCTCAGGTCTAGGGTCTGTTTCATACCAGGCTCCACAGACACCTGAGGGATCTGCTACATCAGTCTGAGGAAGCCAGTACACATTCACACGGCCAACATGCTCCTCCTGCTGTGCCTCCAGACCAGGCACATTCAGGACGTGGACTGCTGTTGTGAGTGGCAGTTGGTGTGAACCTTGTTCCCATTGTGCCCATATTGGGGACCATGGGGCATCCACATCACAGACCACACACACAATTCATGGTGTTTACCCACCACATGTCACATACCACCCCTGTAGACTGTCCTTTATATCTACCAATCCTGATCAACTCCACGTGCGTATCTGCCATACTTCCCCATATTCCCATTGCATACTTCATAGACGGAGGCAATGTGGTGCTAAGAAGGGACTAACATGTGACATACCCATCCATGGTGCACACACTGCCAGCTGTAGATATCTGTGTGTATTGCTATGTGTGCTGCTGCCTCACACATAACACACATCACTGTGGTAGTGATATAGGGGACATGTCTTTACATTCATATCTGTTTGTGTGTGTGTTTGTACATATGTAGACATCTGCATATAGGTATATACTCATATATGTGTAGATATATGTGAATTCATATATATGTGCACATATATATGTCTACACAGGGGTATATGTATATTTCTGGACATACATGCTGATATACATTCATCCTTATATAGTATATATGTGACATATGTACAAATATGCATACCTATATGTGGGGTACATTCAGACATCAGCTCTACAATCTCACAACACCTTCCTGCACAGCTGCACTGTTTTGCCTTGCTACAACACAGACAGGTGCCACATACAGACACAGCCTGACATTAGTGGGGTATATGTGGGACCTGTTTGCAGGTAACCCTATTACACATCTATGGCATTCCGGCATGCTACATTACAGATTCACCTGAGTATCCTGCCAGTGGTGGTCTGTGGCTCCCACATGTCCATCATAATGGCATTACTTCCACCACCAGCTATTGGCCACGTCATATACATAATCCTCATTACACAACACACACACACTATGATGGCTTACATCTTGTCTGTCAGTGCTGACCTGCACACATGATGGCACATATAACTCATTCCACATCATCTAACACATTATGATGGACCAGGTACTACATTCTAATACATGTACATATACTTCACATACCTGTTGTGGAATGATGTCTTTATGAATGGCAGCTGCCTAAATGACTGCATTTTCAGCTGTTATTTTTCTGAGCTTTTTTTTTCCACGCTTTTGCTTCCTTGCTTTCTCTCTCTCTCCAATGAATGGATTGAGCTGCTTGGGGTAGATTTCAACCTGGCTATAGTAGGTGATGCACTTGATCAGGTGATGGCCTCTGCACTAATCTGTGTCCTACACTTGCTAACTGCATGCAGCTTGCTGTGCAGTACTTCCAATTACCACTGTCAAGGCAACCACCTACTATAAATCCCTACATCATGTGGGCGTGGTCCTTTTACCTTTCCTATGTGATAGACATCCTTCCTGTGTGTGGGCATCAGTGTTACAGACAGCAGGTAGCAATACCTCTTCCAGGCGAACCAGCACACTCAGGCCAGCTACATATTTGTAGGAGGTTCCAGAACTACAGACAGAGTGTGAGTAGAGTTGTGTTATGCTTTGTATAGTACTGGAGTTACAGGGTGTGTGTGTACATACTAGTTTAACTTGGAATGCAGTATGTCTGCAGAGGTCTCAACTGTGGGTCTATCCTGTTGGTGGCCAGAGGTGTGCCTATCATGTTTTGTCTGTCCACCACACAGGTCCTGTGTCAGATATTTCAGTGGCAGTGTGTGTGTGTGTGTGTGTGTGTGTGTGTGTGTGTGTGTGTGTGTGTGTGTGTGTGTGTGTGTGTGTGTGTGTGTGTGTGTTGAGTGCTATCAGTACATGGCTACATACATTTATGTTTCTAACCTCAATTCCCTGGCTAAAAGTATGTTGCAGACTATCCTGTAACACCAGTGAATTGCTTAGTGTATGGCAACAGTTTTCCACATATGGGTCTGTGTTCCAGCCTCTGTCCTCCATCTAAATACCAAGCTTTGCACATATGACATGCTGTCAGGGGTTGTTCTGTAGTGGGCTGTGTGTATATCACACTGCCATTGCTGCTATCAGTCCATGCTGTTGTATCCACCACACATACGGTGGGACTGGGGCCATATATGTGTGGGCTTCACCTACACAATACATGTGTGTTTTTATGCACTCGAGAGGCCAGTGTATATAACAGTGGTATATGGCCCTGTGGTATTGAGTCTGGGGGGGATGCACCATAAATGACCTAGGCTGTTACAAAATGCGGGGGTATCAGGGGTGAGCTGCCTTAAGGTATCTGGATGTACAGTACCATATACTTCACCTATATTTACATTACTCAAATAAATTGGATTAATGCAGGCCTACTGCCTCCTGCCATACAGACTGTTCTGTTTGTCAGTGTGCTTGTGATGGTGTCAGTTATGCCTTGTTATGTAACAGTTACATCCCATTTGGTCAACTGAAGTCTTTACCACCTAGTGATTTTGTACAGAGTGTAGATAGAGGCTGCTGAACTATACACCTGCATTACATACTGTTGATTGTTTCCTGTGGCCCAGTCTGTCTTTACTATTGTACATTTTGAAGGTCTTGGGCTAGACATCAACAGTTCTGAACCTTTCCAAACTACTGTATTATTATACCTGTTTCACAGCTGCATTACTCTGTTTATATGGATGTCAGTGTCTGAACAGCTTAATGACATGGCATATAGAACTGTAATAGTACACAAATAAAGGTTTTCCATTTTTGCAAACCTGTGTGTGGTGTTTTTTCTATGACCTCTCTGTGGGTATATGTTGCAGGCAACAATTGTAATTTGTATGGGTGGCCCGTACAGTGTCCAGTTGTTCAGGTGTGAACTGTAGGCATAGTGCCTGTTCCATATTGTGTGCACCTTCTACATATGTATGTTACTGTACATATCTCTGCGTGTGTATGTGTAGTCATGTATATCTATATATATATATATATATATATATATATATATATATATATATATATGTGTGTGTGTGTATATCTGTATCTGCATATATGTGTCTGTGTATATATATCCTGGGGATGTTGATAGCTTCCATGTTTTACATTTCCTATGGGAGCCAGACTGTACGGCATGATATGTTACCAATACCAGCCTGACATCATACAGTCTCATACATTCTCTGTACTGTTGCATGACTGGGCTGGATGATCATCATCATCTTCTTTCAGCTGTTCCCGTTAGGGGTCATCACAGCAGATCACCTGTTTCCATTTCTTCCTGTCCTCTGTATCTTGCTCTGTCACACCATCCACCTGCATGTCCTCTCTCACCACATCCATAAACCTTATCTTAGGCCTCCCTCTTTTCCTGTTACCTGGTAGCTTCATCCTTAGCATCTTTTTCCCAATATACTCAGCATCCCTCCTCAGCACATGTCCAAACCAATGTAATCGTGCATCTCTGGCTTTGTCTCCAAACCTTCCAACCTGGGCTGACCCTCTAATATACTTATTCCTAATCCTGTCCACCCTCGTCACACCCAGTGCAAATCTTAACATCTTTAATTCTGTCACATCCAGCTCAAACTCCTGCCTTTTTGTCAATGCCACTGTCTCCAACCCATATAACATAGCTGGTCTCACTGCCCTCTTGTAGACCTTCCCTTTCACTCTTACAGGTACTCGTCTGTCACAAATCACTCCTGACACTCTTCTCCACCTACTCCATCCTGCCTGTACTCTCTTCTTCACCTCTCTTCCACACTCACCGTTACTCTGAACTATTGACCCCAAGTATTTAAACTCATCCACCTTCGCCACCTCTACTCCTTGCATCCTCACCATTCCTTTATCCTCCCTCTCATTCACACACATATATTCTGTCTTAGTCCTGCTGACCTTCATTCCTCTTCTCTCTAGAGCATATCTCCATCTCTCCAGGGTCTCCTCCACCTGTTCCCTACTCTCACTACAGATCACAATGTCATCTGCAAACATCATAGTCCACGGGGACTCCTGTCTGATCTTGTCTGTCAACCTGTCCATCACCATTGCAAATAAGAAAGGGCTCAGAGCTGATCCTTGATGTAACCCCACCTCCACCTTAAACGCATCCATCACTCCCACCGCAGACCTCACCGCTGTCACACTACCCTCTTAAATATCCTGTACCACTCTTACATACTTTTCTGACACTCCTGACTTCCTCATACAATACCACAACTCCTCTCTAGGCACCCTGTCATATGCTTTCTCTAAGTCTATAAAAACACAATGCAACTCCTTCCGACATTCTCTGTACTTCTCCATCAACACTCTCAGAGCAAAGATCGCATCTGTAGTGCTCTTTCCTGGCATGAAACCATACTGCTGATCACTAATCATCATGTCCCTTCTTAACCTTGCTTCCACTACTCTTTCCCATAACTTCCTGCTGTGACTGACCAATTTTATCCCTCTGTAGTTACTACAGCTCTGCACATCACCCTTATTCTTAAAAATCGGTACCAAAACACTTTTTCTCCATTCCTCAGGCATCCTCTCACTTTCCAAGATTTCATTAAGCAATCTGGTTAAAAACTCCACTGCCATTTCTCCTAAACACCTCCATGCTTCCACAGGTATGTCATCTGGGCCAACAGCCTTTCCATTCTTCATTCTCTTCATAGCTATCCTTACCTCCTCCTTGCTAATCCATTGTACTTCATGATTTACTATCCCTACATCATCCAACCTTCTCTCCCTCTCATTCTCTTCATTCATCAACCCCTCAAAGTACTCATTCCATCTCCTCAACAAACTCTCCTTGCTTGTGAGTATTTCTCTCATTATCTTTTATCACCTTTACCTGCTGCACATCTTTCCTAGCTCGGTCCCTCTGTCTAGCCAATCGGTACAGGTCCTTTTCTCCCTCCTTAGTGTCCAACCTTTCATACAACTCTTCATATGCCTTATCCTTAGCCCTCGCCACCTCTCTCTTTGCCATGCACCTCATCTCCTTATACTCCTGTCTACTTTCTTCATCTCTCTGACAATCCCACTTCTTTGCCAACCTCTTTCTCTGTATACTCTCCTGTACTTCCTCATTCCACCACCATGTCTCCTTGTCATCCTTCCTCTGTCCAGATGTGATACCAAGCACCTTTCTAGCCGTCTTCCTTACTAGCTCTGCTGTAGTTACCCAGCTATTTGGTAACTCTTCACTAACACTCAGTGCCTGCCTTAACACATCCCTGAACTCCACTTCACAATTACCCTTTTTCAATTTCCACCACTTGATCCTTGGTGCTGCCCTCACACTTCTCCTTCTCTTCTTGATAACCAACATCATCCTACAAACCACTATCCTGTGCTGCCTAACGACACTTTCTCCGGTCACCACTTTACAGTCTCCAATCTCCTTCAAACTGGCCCTTCTACATAAGATATAATCCACCTGTGTGCATCTTCCTCCACTCTTGTATGTCACCCTATGCTCCTCCCTCTTGTTAAAATACGTATTGACCACAGCCATGTCCATCCTTTTCGCAAAATCCACTACCATCTGACCTTCTGCATTCCTTTGTTTAACACCATACCTACCCATCACTTCCTCATCCCCTCTGTTCCCTTCACCAACATGCCCATTGAAATCTGCTCCAATCACCACTCTTTCACGCTTGGGTACAGTCATCACCACTTCATCCAATTCACTCCGAAATTTTTCTTTCTCATCCATTACACACACAACTTGTGGAGCATACGCACTAACAACATTCATCATTACACCATCAATTTTCAGCTTCATAAACATCACTCTAGCCGACACTCTTTTCACCTCCAAAACACTCTCAGCATACTGTTCCTTCAGAATAACTCCTACGCCATTTCTCTTCCCATCCACACCATGATAAAACAATTTGAACCCACCTCTGATACACCTAGCCTTACTCCCCTTCCATCTGGTCTCTTGCACACACAATATACCAACTTTCCTTCTGTCCATCATATCAGCTAGATATCTCCCTATACCAGTCATACTGCCAACATTCAAAGTTCTGACCCTCACTACCACAGTCCTAGCCTTTCTCCTCTCCTCCTGCCTTCGGCCATGTCTTCTGCCTCTTCTCCTCCTTCGGCCAACAGTAGCCCAATTTCCACCAGCATCCTGTAGGCTAACAGTACTGGTGGCGGTCGTTGTTAACCCGGGCCTCGACCAATCCGGTATAAATATTTTTCTTGGTGACTGCATGAAATGTTTTGGCAAAGTTTTATGCCGGATGCCCTTCCTGACGCAACCCTCCCCATTTATCTGGGCTTGGGACCGGCACAAAGAAATGCACTGGCTTGTGCGTCCCCAGTGGCTGGGTTCATGACTGGGCTGGATGATATGTTTCTGAATACATCAGATTTATGTATATCTGGTATGGCTTAGTGGTAGATCACTTTGTCTATGGTGTGCAGGGTCCTGGGCTCAAGCCTTGCAGAGGTTGTTTGTTTTGTTGCTGAGCAGAACAAGGACCGTTGGATACAGAGTCATTAAGGCACTTTAAAGCAGGTGTAAGCGGGTTTGCGCAGCGGTAAGCACTGCTATCTTCCGGTTACAATTTCTTATACTCAGTTAGCTTCTACATTGCCTAATCTGTGTAGGCAGTGCTTACCCCTGTGCAAACACACTTAAACATGCTGACTAGTGCTTACATATGCTTACTACTGCTTATTTGTGCTTAAACCTGCTTACTAGTGCCTTATTCATTATGGCACTGACACTTCACATGTGCATTTCCTGCAGTACTCCAGTTCATAAATATATGTTATTTAGTGGGTTTTGCAACAAAAATATTCATTATAACATGCTTTGCTATGTAAAATAGACTGTGCTGCAGTGGGACTCAAACCGGGAATGACTGTTTGTTAGATAAATGCTCTGCCCACTACACTATTGCTGTGCTGCTTCATTTGCATATATCTTCCTTATTATCCTCTTCAGTCTGTTAAGCTGCTTTAACCATAGCTAAGTGATGGGCACACCCGCACACCTACAGCTAGCTGGACTCGGATTTTTATAAAAAAAATAAATAAAAGGGTTTCTTCATTTAATTTATATGTACTGTTGCTGTTGTACACATGGGGACTGTTGGTGGGGATACGTGGACACCTATGAGCAGTCTCTCTCATTTCTTCCCACCTTCTGCTGTTCTGCATTGCAAGAGCGTGTTTATTCTGAGAGCTCTGCTCTCAGACATGCCCCTTGCACTCGTACACTCTCCGTGTAAGCCTAGGAGCTCGGGCAGTGTGCCTTATTAATTTGCATGGTGCGCTGCCGTCCTGCTCCTAAACGGGCACTTCTGTGCAGGACTAAGCTAATCCTGCACGGAAGTTTAGTAAATCTGGGGGTCTGTTTCAGTTCAGTGTTGCAAGAAAATTAATTTAACACAATAAAACACATGCTGCATTAAAAAAAAAATAAATATCTACAAAGATCATTATTTATGCATAAAAACATACTAGAAGGATTATAGGTCTTCTATCATTGTGAATCTCCGCAAGTTTAAATCATCATAACAAGAATCTTTCCTGAAGACTGGTTGACAGGTTAATGTTCAAAGGTAATTTCCTGGTTAATTCGCATATACGCCGGATTGAGGAGAAACCTAAGTGGCTTGCATCTGGTAACTTCATGAAGTACAACCAAACAAAGAAAATATGATTCAAGCGGGAAAGAAAATGTAAGATTTCAGTTGCAGTTAGATGAACAGGGGTTGAGCTAGTTCAGTTAAGCTGAAATACAAGTGTGATTAAACAAATACAAAATATACATGATGTAACTACAACAAAAAAAATGAAACAGTATACAAATCCTTTCAGACATAATATAACTGCTAATACTTCAAAAAACACAAAAAAAGAATACAAGTTAAACAACAGACATCCAAATACTTTTTCACTTGTTTCCAAACCAATTACATATTGTGTAAAGGGAGAACAACCATGTGTGAGAGAACATTTGCAGTAGGAATCCCAGTTGTTAAAACAAAACTACTAGCATGAGATAATAGACTTCTATTTCCCTGAGAGGAAGTAAAAGAGGAAAAACATTGTAGCTTATGAAGGAAGTTATTAATTTTTTTGTTTCTTTTTTTGTCTGTAGCTTTAAAGGTGTTATTGTCCACCACTCTCTTCGATGAAGCACTAGCCCATTCAATGTCTTCAATTTTCTGAAGAATTTTTTTAGATCTGATGTAAGTCACAGCTGTTTCCAAGTAAAGTTTGGGAACATCTGCCAAAAATAACTTCAGGCTAGCTGGGAACAAAAGATGTGATTTAATTTGACACTTTTTCAGTTCCCTAATCAGTGGTAAAAAACATTTCCTTTTAGAAATAATAGCAGCAAAGTAGTCATTGTCAAAGCAGATTATGCTGTCATTTATTTTGATAGGTGACTTGGACCATGCAGTTTTAAGAATCAGTTATTTGTCTTGTGTAGGAAGGAATCTTACTATTACTGATTTAGCTGAAGTATTTTTATTAGTCAAAGAAGAAGCTAGGGATCAGGAAGATTAAGTACTTTAGGCAGTCAGGTAGTTAAACAATTTGCCATACTGTTACCTTCAATATTATCTGGAAGTCCAAAAATCCTAATATTGTTTCTGCGTGGTCTATTTTCCAAATCATCAACTTTAAGATGAAGTATAGAATTCTGTTTCAATAAAAATTCAAGATTGTTTTCTCTTTCTTGCAGTCTACCATCCATGTCATTTAATGGCTGTTCAGTTCCAGTGATCTGAGATTTCTGCTGCTGAAGGTCTTCTTGAATAATTTCCATCTGCTTTGAACATTTCTCCTTAAAATTGTCTATTTTGAGTTCTTTTTGTCTGTTTTCATAGATACCTCCTGAATGTTTGTTAGTAGAGACTGCAGTTCTTTTTTAAGTGTAGATTCTTGAGAAGTGGTCTTGGAGAAGCTCATCTTATTGGCAGGATGATGAGAGAAATAGTTGAAGTATATTTTTGACAGGAAACGTTCAAAATTCAAGTAAAATGTTTTGATACAATCTTATGTGATACTAAAAAGTATCATGTAAAGTACAAAAAATCTTGTTAGGATTGTTTAAAATTGTTAAATCCTGTCAAAGAAATTCTGAGGTAGCAGAGCTGAAGAAAACTATTGTTAACTAGAGCACATCTTGGCCACACCCCTGCTACATCTATTCATATTGAAGGTGAAACAGCCTCCTTTGATGAAAATTTTGTTCGAAAAGATGTGTTTGTTTGAACCTTGAATTCATCATCATGGAGTACCCTGAATGCCAAGCATAGTTTGCTCCTTCATTGCCTACAACAGACAAAGTACAGGCCAATTAATTTACTTCTGGTATAGTAGTTAAAAAGCTTATAAGCTGCAATAATTAAATGAACATTCTCCTAAAATATCAAATCACACATATAGGAAAAACACAGGTAGTTGCATTCAAATACACATTGGACACAAAACAAAATGCTTCAAAAGATTGGCGTTTGTCTATGTAATGATATTCTTAAAAACAAACCCAGTAATATTAGATGCTTTACTTTTGACTAACTGAGTTTAGGCTTTATATTTGAATTTGCTGCTTAATCTAACACTACTCTTAATACTTTTAGTACTTTTAGGTCTCAGTTACCAATGCAGATTTTCAACATGGGGGAATATTTACAGAAATACAAAAATCCACATTTGTTCTGACTTATGTTTAGTTCTAAATTTCTCATCTAACATAGTGCCGTCCATAGATAATTGTTAAAGCCATACACATTATGGTACTGATAAATGGGACACTTGTAGACAGAAAATCATTCTATGTCACCCAGCATACAAGTAAAAGCATGGCACCCAGGTCCAAGGAAGTCATAGTGCCACTTTATTTGGCCCTTAACATACTCATTATTGAGTATAATGCTCCCTTAAACATGTACCTGACCAGACATATACAACATGTGTAACTCCCACAAAGGTTCCTTACCAGAAGAATCCAGGGTATAAACACAGTGAGCAGGATTCGCGAAGGCTTGCATGGAGTGTAAGAGATGTGCAACACTCCATGCAAGCCTCGCGATCCAGGAACAGCCCTAAACTCCGTGTAAGAGACCAGCTAAAACGTCTCTTACACGGACTGGGCGTGGACATGCTAAATACCTCACTTGCATTTGAAAGGTATGCAAATGAGGTATATTAGCGATCCACGAAGCAGAAACCAGTCCGTGTAGGAGACGTTTTAGCTGCAGAAATGTACTCAGTTGACAACTGAGTACATTTCTGCAAATTCCACAACGGAGTGATGTCAGCTCCAAAAAAAGGTTGCATATGATTCAGGCAGCATGCCTATGGCCAAATATGTGGCCATAGGCAAGATAACCCAATGCAAAATTATTAAAAATATGATTTTTTTTTCTGCAATCGACGATGTTTAAACCCAGCGCAGACCCGCGCAAACGGGCTGCGCTGTATAAAAACATAAAAAAGAAAGTTATAAACCCACAAATGTGGGTATCATGCAATACATGGAATGACAATGCAGGGACCAGCAGACCAAAACCAACATGGCCACCGTGTAGTGGTTGCTAAGGGGGGAAGCTGAGTCTAAGACATGTAACTAAGCATCAGTAGGCAATCCCATGTAAATGAGGGTTAGGATACTGAATCCCACAGTCACATAGCAAATGTCTGAGTAGTGTAAGAGATACAAAAGGGGGAGGAATAGAGTAGGAGATAGGTGACATTACTGGGGGGAATGGTAGAAAGAAACGCAGTTCATTGGAGGCCAGTGTAACATGACAGATGACAGGCACAGATCATGGAAAGGTGTGCCACTAGATAAGTCATGGAAAGACAAGAAATGGAAGGTGTACACTGTTACCTACACCAAAGTTTCTTGCTGGCCGTGCATGCGCACGTGTGCACGCAATGAAGTGCGAGTAAGGCAGTGTGTGCGCGTGTAAGGCAGTGTGAGCATGTGGGAGCGTGTTGGGAGATGTTTAACACTGTTTGCGCGGGTGTGTGCGCGTGTAAGACAGGCTGAGTATGTTGGAGGCTGTTGGCAGACGTGTAACAGTGTTTGCGTGGGTGTACGCGCGTTTAAACCTGAATAAGTAGATCCTTAACTGTGTAAGCACGTGTGCGCGCGTGTAAGCCACTGTGAGCGTGTTCCAGATAGTATGCAAGTTGTTCCCCCCTGAGGAAACAGAAAGGAAAAAGGAAGCAACAGAATTAATAGGAAGCTAGCAGGGATAACTGCTGAAGCTGGCAGGTGAAAATAATTAGAAGCAGGCAATTACACATGCAGAATAGTAGCCCAGCCCAGTACTTACAACTCTGCAAACAGTAGTGCAGGATGTTCTCATTAAGAGACACTGCAAGACAGGAGTAAGCTAATAGAAGTGAAAACTGAAAAAGCTGAACTCAGAGCAGAAATGCTAGGGGCTGCCATAGCTGTCATAATGAGACATAGGCGACTTGCTGATGGTGGTGACAATGCAGATGGTGCCAGACAACCCACAGTGAGGAGACGGAGAAGAGTGTACAGGCCCAGGGTCACCTACCACGGGTTACATGAGCTGGAGATAGTAGAGTGCTATAGAGTGGACAGAGAGCTCCTGCAGCAGATTGTTGAGCTGTGCAGGCCACGCCTCACACACAGAACCAACAGAGGGGAACCCATCCCAGTGGAAACCAAGGTATGTGTTGGCCTAAGAATACTAGCAACAGGTACCCTCCAGAGACCAACTGGCGATATGATGGGGATATCACAGGCATCAGCCTCCAGGGTACTACACCAGTTCCTGGATGCCATGTCAGCACATGTCGGTGATCATGTATATTTCCCCAATGCCCGTGAGGGCTTCCCCTCCATCAACTGCCAGGTCGTGTGTGATGCCCAGGGCATAATAATGAATGTGTGTGCTGGCTGCCCTGGGAGTTATCACGATTCCCACATCTGGCATTTGACGCAGCTGTACCAGACATTTGCCAATGGGGACATCCCACACGGACACCTAGTGGGGGATGCAGGTTATGCACTGGAGCCATGGCTGATGACACCCATCAGAAATGCACACACACCTGAACAGGAACGCCATAATGAGGCACACTCACAAACACGTAATGTGATAGAGCGCGTGTTTGGGCTGCTCAAGTCACGGTTCCGGTGTCTGGACACATCTGGTGGAGCCTTGCAGTACACACCAACTACATGTACCCAAATTGTCATGGTATGTGCTATGCTACATAATATGATCCTGCGAAAACAGCTGCAGCAGGACCAGCATAGGGCTGGGCCAAACAGCCCCCCACCATTGCCATGGCCATCACAGGCAGAGCGTGACTCGGAGGGGGAACAACCTGAGCCTGCCCCAGTAGGCAGAAGGAGGCATGCCCAGTATGCCCTGGCCTTGGCAAAGAGGCAATGCATAGCACATACATTGGCTCAGTAGGAACCTTGGGAATGATACCCCTCTCTGACTCACTCATATAGTAACAGGGATGCCTAACGTGACACAACCTGCTCTCAAACATGTACAGGGAAGTGTAGTATGCGCATCCGACAGAGGCAGCCCTGCTGCACCACCTGAGGCATGAATGCTATGTGTCAAGTAATGTAACACCAAGTACTATATGCACACCTGAGGACCCTGACTAACATCCTACCCTCACCAAGCATCATGCCACAACATGACAACGAGATGATTAAGTGCAACAATTGACTGAAGTATCGCAGTTAGTCAAAGGGGACCCAATGTGTGCCAGTCTGGGATGACATGATGCACCACCTGCTAGGACTGGCGTGCACCTATCAGTGCAGGCCGTATGGATACTGGCAAAGGCTGTTGTCACCCACAGTGTGCCCTGAATAGGTAAGGCTCAAAACACAAACCTATCTCCATAGATACCAGAAGGGATAAGAATAAGATAAGGGATAAGTCGAAACAGCAAGATGCATGCAGTCTAAACTCACCCAGTATGGAGAATGTTGATAACTGTGCTGTAACAGACAACTGAGGCAAGGCACACAACACCACCCTAACACTACCAGGTTACACCTCATACTGTGCTGTACAGCCTCCAAACTTGGAACAAGCTACGAAAGGAGGGTGACTAGCATGAATTGTCAAGGATAACCACACCCCCATGCCGGTACCACAACAAAAAGCAGCATGGACTAGCCATGCTCAAGTAACAGTGGCTAAAACTGCCCCCCAGTTCATAGCCTGCTACAGACTACTGTCCCAACACCAGGAACTGCATCCGGCCCATGCTGGAATACATGAATATATCAAGTCCTCCAACCCACATTATATTGGTTGACCGCAAATACCCAGACATAGACTGGGAGCATTATACTAGCTCCAACAGTGTCGGACAAAGGTTCATAGAATCCACAAACCAAAAGGCACAGGAACAATGTACCACCCCCACAAGAGTGGTAAGCATACTGGATGTGATAATCAGCAACATGGGTACTGGATGTCAAGTTGAGAAGTGTATTCCTCACTGGTAAAACCAGACCATAGAGTAATCACACTGGATATACAAATCCTGACCACAGTCCCTGGCCGGGAAACCACAGTGGAAAACATGTGTTAAGCAATATCTGCACCCCTCCAAACTGATGTGGAATCCATGAAAGGTCCCATGCAGGTGCAAAATATAGGCCACACCTCAGAACCTGTAATACAGCCATTCCATGAACACTGCCAGGAATGCTTGGATTATGCAGTCCTAAATTAAAACAAGACACAGTGCCTAAATCTGGCATGGTGGACACCAGCCATAACCAAAACATGCAAGAGAATGAGGAAGCTACTACATGATAGAGCAAACATGAACAATGAAGTAATCACTGATCAGTAGTATGGCAATAACATCTGTCCACACATGCAATCCACTAAGGCCAGCCACAACAAGTGGAATCTGTGAATCCTGAGGCAATGTCACACCTGCCCCAAGTACACAGACAACCCCAAACCCAAGAAATACAAAAATATGTGAGAGATGCAACCATTCATCCAAACTGGAGGCTGAGCTCCCTCAACGCAGTACTCCCAAAACAAGTCAGTAGGAGAAGGTAACCACACACACCACAAACACAGTCCCACATAGACCTATCACAACTGCAAACCAAACACATAAACACAGACAAACATTCCCGGAGGCACAAATTACAAACACAGCACACCAACAGAGGCCTCTAAAGCAGACACCCAATCAAACAGCCTCCAAACATAGCACATGCAACACATAGCACACAAAGCTGGTGTGCCAAACAGTCACAGGACAGACGTAGAAACAACATGCCTGATACAGTTGTAATAGGTGACTCCATAGTCAGACACACTGCTGTCCCGCACGCCAGACTGAACAAGGGAAAGGGTACAGTAAGCTGCCCGTAGGCTGCCACAATATGCCACATAACAGAAGTATGTAGGTCACTCCAAAGCAAGTAGAAATATGATGCAGTCATAGTACATGCTGGTGTGAATGACCGGAGATGTACCACCCTAGACTACATGAAAAGAGACATAGATGAGCTATCTGATTATGTAGTCCATGCCGGTATGACACTCACCGTTCGCAGCATCCTACCCTTACCAAGAGTAATGCCACAGTACAAACACGGAATGATCAGTCATAGCAAGTGGCACACTTACTGGTGTTATTCCAAGGGGATCCAATGTCTGTCTGCTGGGGATGTCATGCTTGACAAGCCACGCAGCTGTCCATGGGATGGCCTGCACCTGTTACCCTGGGCGTCTGAATATTGGATAAGGCCTTTGCCACCTCCATAGAGCCTTTTGTAGGCAAGGCTGAAAAGACTGACCCACCACCCTAGAAAACATAAGTGGGAAGAAACATAAGGGAAATGCTGACCAATGCCAGATGTGTGCACCCCAATATGCATGCTCCTGAGGCCATCCCCAGAATGGAGAACATCGATGTCTGTGCAGTGACAGAAACCTGCTGCAAGCCCCCTGACAGCATACCAGCACTACCAGGTTATACCACATATCATGTGTCATGGCCCCAAAACCTGGAACAAAACATAAAAGGAGGGTGAGTATCCATAGTCAGCACAGACACCCATACGTCCAGGTAACTGACAATGCACAAGGCATTGGAGTTCACACATGTGCAACTAACTGTAGGCAAGACTGCTGTGCAGTCTGTAGCATGCTACAGACCGCACTCTCATACACAATAACCCCAACCAGCCATCCTGAAGACAATGGACAGTATGAATGTCTCACCAAATAACAAACAAGGTACCACAAACTACCAACACAGGTGATAAACCAGTATGTATGGAAAGAGTAACCAGGGACCTAGGGACACAAGTGGACAGTAACCTGTTATGTGACACCCACATTGCCAATGTGGCCAGGAAGACTGTCTACATTTGACACCGTATCAGGAAAGGAGTCACATCTACGGCAACAGAGGTCATTGTGCCCCTATACTATTCTCCAATCTCACCCATAATCCAGTACAATGCCTCATATGGGATGTACCTTACCTGACACCTGCAGCAGTTAGAAAGACCTCAAAGGTACCTCACCAAGAGGATAAAGGGTCACAAATATATGTCATATGCTGCCTGGCTGTAGACACCCCAGCTGAATCCAGTCACATACTGCCTACACAGAGGCATTGCATGCCTGTTGTAGGAGGCCAGCCCAACACAGGAGTACTGGACATGCTCCACCCCAGAAAACACAAATCCATCGGAGCTGTGAGAGGGAGAGATGTCAACCTCAACAAATAATGAAATAGGATGTGCTGGTGGGACAGATACATAATCCAGAGGCTCCCCACCCCCTGGACCAGAATCCCATTCCATATAAGGCGGAGCCCCTCACTGACACTCTTCAACAGGAATCTTGCCAAGTGGATGGATGATTGTAGAGTTACACTGGGGGTCTTCACTGTGTCATGTCCAGACAGAGGCACAGCAAAGCAAAACATAAATGGCCATAATATGCACATAGCAAGGGGTGTCAAAAGCCACACACACTCTGGCTAGGCTAACAAATGCCCAGGGTGGATAGCCTAGTATGACCCTATGAACATATGAAGATACAAATTGTACAGGACACTAAGGATAATCCCAAGGCTTTCACAACTGATGGTAGGAACCATGTTGGGAATTCACAGATATGCCCTGAATCACACAAATATCACAAACACACACACATATTGCCAACATACATCCTGACAGGTGCAGTGCAACCCCCCCCAATGCAGAATATCTATCCCAGCAGACTGCTGGCCCCCTGACATTGCAGATGCTGAGGTAACAGCCAACATCTACAAAGCAAAACACACAGCAGCAATGGTATGGGATGTTGTCCTGGGCTTAGTGCAACATGGACTCCAAGATGAATGGAATGCCAAACCACACTACTGCTCAATGTCAGCCTTACCACAGAATATGTACCCAAAGAGCAGTGTACAACAACAGTGGTACTTCTCAACAAAGGTGTTGCCTGAATGGATTCTGAACACTACTACCCAGAATCCTGAGAAGCTCGGTTTGCACAGCTATGGAAAGGATCAGCATGTACCACAGACATAAAGATATTGGGGACCTACTGACACCGGAACCAACCCAGTGTGGCCTTCCCAAGTGCAGATCCTGCCCCTAACCATGTTTGACTCAATTGAAACAGCCATTAAGGTCATTGATGAGGGCAATGTGCTCCACACAGTGTATCTGGACCTTGCAAAGGCTTCTATACAATACCCTACGTGTTCATTATAGATAGGCTCACCAGCTTAAATATAAACCCACATGTCAGTAGAGGGGTTGCAAACCAGACCAAGGACAGAACAGACATGGTCAGACATGCTGCAGCCATGTCAGACTACAAATCAGATATAACTGGCATCCCACAAGGCTTTGTCCTGGGATCTCCCTCGTCTGGTATATATGTCCCATAGGTACAGGCAAACATGGAAGGACTGTGTCCGAACATGTTTGCAGAGGACTACAAACTGCTCACCACATATGATCCACCAGCTGACACAAGCATCCCACAAAAGGGCCACATAGAAACAGACAACTGGTGCCATAGCCATGTCAGCAAGCTAAGTGCAGAAACGTGCATAGTCAACCCCCGTGGATATACAGTAAGTGCCCACCAATTACCACACAGGTGTTAACCCATTATGTACTTAACATGTAATGAGAGACCTGGGGACACAAGGTGATAGATATCCTGCATTGGACAAACATGTGCTGTAGTGTTTACAGAAACATACCATATACCCACCTAACCACGAAGGCTGTCAGATCTAGATAAGGGGAGGTCATTGTGGCTCTGCAGTCATCCTTCATCAGCGGTACAATTGACCACAATAGCCCCTGTGGGATGTACCTCAGCAGACACCTCCATCAACTGTAAAGTCCCCAACAGTACCTCATCAGGAGTATCAAAGAGCTTGCACAGATGCCATGTGTTGCCTGTGTTGCTGGCATCAATAAACATGCTGCACCTTGTACAATCTGAATGGCAGTGAGCTATGCACATGAGAGACCTGAACCCCAGCACTGACGTACATAGGACAAGCTGTACTGCTTGCTCTATAACACAGAAGCCACCCCCAGCACAGGCTACCCATAGAGTCACTTATCAATCTTCCTCAATAGGAATCCTGATGAGTGGATGGGAGATGGTAGATTTATCCTGGGTACCACTGTCATGCCACAGGTAGACACAGGCACAGTATACTAACCATGACATATGTCATGGCAAACCCCACTTACAATGTGTGTTGAAGGACAAACATACTCTCCAACTAGCATTACACATGGACTAGGGCACATCGCTAGTGTTTGCAAATGTACACCTATGTTGTGGAATACACTACCAATGTTGGACAAGCCTGGTTTAAGTAGTTCATATCTGAACAGAATGCAACATGGTCAGATGTACACAACTGGCCCGTAACCAGGCTGTTGTGCCCACTATCGAAATGTAAAGCAGTGATAGCAGTAAAGCCCAGGATACTGCCCACCACAGTCAAAGTACTACCAGTACACTATACAGTACTACAGTGTTAGGTCAGTGTGAAAGGATGTTGACAACTGTATGCAAAGTATCCCATATAAACACTGCAGGCACAGTATAACCCTGTTGTGTTCACACACAAAGCAGTTGTACTGTAACTACACAACATGACACACAACACACAACCATAAAAGGGTGATAGATGTTGAAGTTCACACTCATCCACAAATGTGGTGGGCTGCAGAGTCCAACATATGGAATGCTCACACTGGGCATGCTCACACACTTTGACAACATGCCATGGGAAGGCTGAACTGGGCATGCTCACACACTTAGGCCAAATCTCGGTTTAGCAGTTGGACACACATAGCTGGTATTGTTATGTGTTATTCCAGGAGCCAACAACATTATAGCAGTCTGCCCAGTGCACACAGCTAAATGACTACAGAGACATACGTGATATAGTGGATCCCTCCCATATGCAAACATCTTCCACAGATGCACAAGTTGTTCATACAAACAGGGAATGCTATGGCAATAAAGATGTGCAAACAGTCTATCAGCAACAAATAATGTGCATTTGACAATTAAAGATATGGGTGTAGAGGTCAACACTAGGCTGTTTGCCCTAGGGAATGACAGCTTAGCCAGAGTGTGCTTGGTGTCTGCCTCCCCACAGGATGCACATTCCCCTTTCTAAACACAGATGATGTCAGCACCCTATAAGTACAGCAGGAGAAAAGAAACGTCCCAGTAATCCGAATAGCGCGCTCTGCTAATGCGTCCGTCTCAAGTGTCATAACATAGTTAGATAGGGGTTTCATATCCTGCAAATGCTCAGTGTGTGTGTGTGAGTGGGGTTGGTGTGTGTGTAAGTCTGTGGGAGAGAAATGTCCCTTTTGGCAACTAGGAAAACACCCTACAGGATGCACATTCCCTTTCTAAACACCGATGATGTCAGCACCCAATAAGTACAGCAGGAGAAAAAAAACCTCCCAGTAATGCGAATAGCGCGCTCTGCTAATGCGTCCATCTTAAGTGTCATAACATAGTTAGGTAGGGGTTTGAATCTTGTGAATGGCAAGTGTGTGTGTCTGTCTGAGGGGGGTTGTGTGTGTGAGGTAAATGTCCCTTTTGGCAAATAGGAAAACACCCTACAGGATGCACATTCCCTTTCTAAACACCGATGATGTCAGCACCCAATAAGTACAGCAGGAGAAAAGATACCTCCCAGTAATGCGAATAGTGCGCTCCGCTAATGCGTCCGTCTTAAGTGTCATAACATAGTTAGGTAGGGGTTTGAATCCTGTGAATGGCAAGTTTGTCTGAGGGGGGTTTTTGTGTGTGAGGGAATTCTCCCTTTTGGCAAATAGGAAAACACCATACAGGATGCACATTCCCTTTCTAAACACTGATGATGTCAGCACCCTATAAGTACAGCAGGAGAAAAGAAACCTCCTAGTAATGCGAATAGCGCGCTCTGCTAATGCGTCTGTCTTAAGTATCATAACATCAGTAGGTAGGGGTTTGAATCCTGCGAATGACAAGTGTGGGTGCTTGTCTGAGGGGGTTAGTGTGTGGGAAGGTAATGTCCATTTTGGCAAATAGGTGAACAGACTACAGGATGCACATTCCCTTTTCTAAACACTGATGATGTCAGCACTCTATAAGTATAGCAGGAGAAGGAAAAACTCCCAGTAATGCAAATAGTGTGCTCTGCTAATGCGTCCGTCTCAAGTGTCATAACATAGTCAGATAGGGGTTTAAATCCTGCTATTGGCAAGTGTGTGTTTCTGGCTAAGGGGGGTTATTGTGTGTGAGGACAATGTCCCTTTTGGCAACTATGTGAACAGACTACAGGATGCACATTCCCCTTCCTAAACACTGTTCAGCAGAAGGCCATGGCTCTGGCACAAGTCGTCTGTCGCTATGATGCCCCTTTGGAAGATGCTTGTGTCAGCTGAAGAGGAGATTATGGTGGCCTGTTTGCAGTCATCTGCATATTTGGACAGCCACAGTCCGTCCGTGTTGGCCTGTACCTCCAATAAATATATACCAAACAAGAGGGTCCCAGGACTGAGCCTTGTGGGACACAACCCGTAACTGTTGTGGGGTCTGGCATGGCTCCAGCAATGCTAACCATGTGGTATCTGTCCTTGAGCCACTGTGCAATCCATCTAGTGACATAGGGCCTTATATTTAAGCTGGTGACCTTCTCTAGAATGCCCAAGTGGGGTATTGTTGTGAAGGCTTCTGCAAGGTCCAGGTAGGCTGTGTGAACCACCTTCCCCTCGTCAATGGCCTTGGTGACTGTTTCAAAGATTTCAACAGGGTTAAACCCGGTAGTGCTGGTGTGCTCTCAGTAGCCCTGAACCAGGCATCTGTAACTGCACAGATATCGATGTTTTCCATGCCAAGGAGTGTTTTGGGTGCACGCATCTGTAGGTTTAGATATCTGGCGTTGCGTAGCATTGCTCTTAGTTTCCTATCCCTTGTGATACCTATGAAGGTGGGTTTGTCATCTGAGCCCTGCCTAACATAGGCACTATGGGGGTAGCAAGAGCCTTTGCCAATATCTGAATGACCAATGCAAACTGTACACATGCTCATAGGATGCAAGTGTCAAGGAATAGTCTGAGTGGCCAGTATAGTCCTCCAGCATGGGTCCTCTGAAGTCATCCACCCCAGTCTACACAGGTGTAGAGTCTGCTTGTGCTAAACACAGTTTGTGTGCAGTGACAACCTTGCCTGGGGGTGGAGATGGGATATGGACGTCCAGGGAAGGTGGGCATGGGCAGGTATCAACAATGGTGGTCTACCTCTGGTGTGGAACAGTGGGTACCCACGTTGCAGATGGACAGGAGCAATATGTATTAACCCATGTGGCTGTGGTGTGTGGTTCTGCCATAGCACATGGACCCACAAATTGTAGTGGCGGTAGGGTAAAGTGGTAGAGGCCTGAGTAGTTCTCACACACAATATGCCTGTACCTGATGTTAACAACTGGAATGGTGTATGTGAATACCTGCATATCCTGGCACTGTTCCCAGGAAGCTAGGTGTGTCCTGGATGTGGGTGTGGTGTGCTGGACTGGTAGTGTTGTGTGTTACAGGTCCTGTGGTCCCAAAGCATGGTATAGAACCTAACCTGCCAGTGCGATGTGCACACCTGACCCTGATGTAGGTGGCTGCAAATGCATATACATGCTATCCCCCACCTGACAGGTAGTACAACAACCACAAACCTCTGTGGAAATGAAGATGTCAGCACCCTAGAAATACTACAGGTGCAGAACAGATGCCCAGTAATTCGGATAGTGCGCTCTGCTAATGCGTCACCCTCAAGTGTCATAATATAGTTAGGTAGGGGTTCGAATCCTGCAAATGCTCAGTGTGTGTATATGTGTGTGGGTGAGTGGGGTTTGTGTGTGTGAGAGGGAAATGTTCCTTTAGCCAACTGGGAGAACACACTACAGGATGTATACGCCCCTTTCTTAACACAGATGATGTCAGCATCCTATAAGTACAGCAGGAGAAGGGAAGCCTCCCAGTAATGCGAATAGCACGCTCTGCTAATGCGTTTCCCCTGTGTATCATAATGTAATTAGGTAGGAATGTGAAACCTGTAAAGACATGTGTGTGTGTGCATTTCCGTATGAAAAACATGTTAGTTCTGGCAATCAGGCGATCACACTACCTGAAGCACATTACCCTTTAAAAGTACTGATGTTGTCAGCACCCTCTAAGTATAGCCAGAGACGAGGAACTATCTAGTAAACCGATCAGTGCGCTTTGCTAATGCGTCCCTCTCACGTGTCATGACATAGGTAGGTAGGGGAATGAATCCTGCATATGGCAAGTGTGCATGTGTGTGGGGGTAGTAGGGTGTGTGTAAATGCAAGTGTGAGGGAACAGATCCTTTTGGCAAATACTAATATACACCAGATGCTGCATACCCCACCAGTAAACACAGGGGATGTCACCACACTATCAGCACAGCCAGAGAGGGCTAGCTGGCTAGTAATGCCAATAGTGTGCTCTGCTACTGTGTCTATTACCATCGTCAGAGTACAGATAGGCATGTTTTGGTAACCCACAACTATCACGTGTGGTTGTGTCACACAGTATGACCTTGTGCGGGTGTTTGTACATAACAATGCATGCCATTGCCTAACCCAGCAATGGCATTGCACACATGATGTATGTGTGTGACACATACACAGGAATACCTGTGACCTGCAGTAGTTAACATGTCTGACACATGCTTTGTGTGGATAAATGGTATTAGCGATGTATACCAATATGACTGTGTGTCTTACTGTGCAGGGTCCGCACGTGGTATGTCCCTATACAGTGTGGGTGTCTATGGTGAAAGACCTACAGCAGGGGATACACATCTGGTCTGGGCCATATAGTGTACATGTAGTCAATGTACAGGTGCTGTATGTTCCCACCTGTTGTGGTAGTGGTAACATGCCATTCCACTGCATTTCGGTGACCACATGCTGTGAACTCTTCAACTAGAGTGTTGTAGCTACAGTAATGCTCACACACAATGTTCGGCTGGATGCAGTATGGCCTTATAAACACAGTTCATGGGACTGTCATATTGCGGTGTTGTTATGGAGGATAGGTGGTCTTCCTGTGTATGTGAGGGTTGTGTGTGCCATGCTATGACCCAGATGGCAGTCCGGCACACTGTCAGCTGCACTTGAGTAGGCCCTGATGGTTTGTGCTGTGCCAACAACCTGGAGGTGTGTGTATCTGTGTTAACTCGGGATACCACACCCCTATCCATGTGTGTTACATGTGTAGGGGACGGGCATGGTAAGGGGCATAACCTGTCAGTGATGGGTAACACCTGTGAGCCATGAATCATGCATCTGGTACTGCACAGACACTGCAGTTCACCGTGCTGAGGGCAGTGTCCGGTGCATGCATCCTCCGGTGTACACTGCTGTAGTTGTGTAGCAGCACTGTTAGTGTCTTACCCTGTGTGATACCCACGGAGGTCGCTATGTAAACCATGTCCTGCAGCATATGGCAGTATGTGTGTACCAAGGAGCCTTGCCAGTATACATCGGGCCATGTGTGTCACGTGCAAGATGACCCGTGAACATCAATGTGGCCTCCCTAGCATGTAAGCACACATTGACAGCCAGTGGATACCCTATGAATGACAGTGGAGACTGAGCATAATGTAGACATACAACAGCCGTCCCACATATAGTGGTAGAATACCTGGGGAGGGTATGTTGGCAACCAACATCAGGCACATACTGGCCTGTGCCACATGAGAGATCCATTCTATGTTCCCTATCATGTAGTCCAGGGAGGTATGTCCCAGGCAGCCACACTGGCATGGTCAATGAGTGAGTCATATCTGTCCATGCCTCTGTCTGACCTGTATGCATGTGTGCTGTGGTGGACCATAGTGCCCCTGAGTCATATCACTGTGCCCTTCACCAGATACAGCCTGTTGAGCAGGACCCCAGTGCAGCACACATGACAGGTACCTGACACGTCTGTAGCAGGTGTGTTGTGTAGCCCTACAGGCTGTGGGTGTGTGGCACAGGGGATGTGCGTGCCATGTGTGGCATGTGCTGTGTTCCGACGGAACATATGCCTGTGTGCCAGCTGCGGAGGTGTGTGATGCACAGGCAGGTTGCTAGTCTGAGTCCCCACGTATGCCCCAGTGTGTTCGGCATGCTGTCAGTGTGTGGCAATGTCTGACTGGTATTGTCATCACTGTAATATCATGTATTGCTTTATTTATTTATCCTACATATGTTGACTGGGATAGCCCAACTGGATGCATGTCCATTCCCAGGGTAGGCCCGTGGAGACAAGCTACGAGGGTAGCAGATACAGCATTACAGAATACTAGCATGACATAGTACAAACAGAGTATTTACAGAGATTACATAAGTAAGCAGGTCCAACATGTTCCACAGGTTAATGTTAGACCTGAGCACAAGCCAGGATTAAATTGTATTTACACAGTACAGTGGCTCACACAGGTTACACATCCAAGTTAGCCAGGCCTGATACACTGACATAGCCAGTTACATGACAAATGTTGTTTGAGTCTACTGTTAAATGACCTAAGGTGGACATTAGGGTAATACCAGCTGGAAGTGGGTTCCAGGATCTACTTACAGGATTTGCAAAGAGAGAATCACCAGCTGTGGTAATAAACTCGCTAGTTCGAAGTAGTACAATGTTAGAGGATCGAAGCAGTCTAGGATTGTTATAGGGGGTGATTGTAATTTAAGTGCAGGAGTATTGTCTGGATTATGGAGGATTTTATAGGCCATAATCAGTTGTTTATACCGAATTAGGCTGGGTATTGCAAGCCAACCAAGCTGATTTAGATTGATGCAATGATGTGTCCTAACAGGCGGGCCAGTGGCAAACCTGGCAATGTGGTCGTAGCAAATCCAGTGCTTGTTAAGGACAGTCTTGTTCATATGTGAGAGTAGAGGGGATGCATACAGAAGGGCTGGAACAAGGTGTGAGGGAGCTATGGCACCTTTAGCTGGAGGGGCTAGGAAGGCTTTAATTCTGTAAAGTGACCCTAGCTTTCTATTGATGGCTTGGCTAATCTGGTTAACATGTATGTCACATATGAGGTTATTGTCTATGATGACACCTAATAGTTTTTGAGATAGGTCAGGGTAGATTATTGTGCCATCACTTGATGTTATGGTAACGGTGAACGTGGTAGACCTACGTGTTTGTGGAATAACAGCAGTTCAGTTTGATTGGGATTTAGGATCAGACGATGTTCAGAAAGCCAGTTTGCTATTGTATTACAGGTGGTCTAGGTAGCTGAACATAACTCTATTGGAGATGTGGCTGAGCAGATCAGAGTAGAGTATACAGCATATTGGATACAGCTGGCTTTTGGGATGACAGTACAACGGTCGTTAATGACGATGGAGGACAGCAAGGGCCGTAGGATAGAGCCTTGTGGTACTCTGAGGGTGTTAGGTAGACGGTTAGAGGGTTTGTTCTGCCAGAGGCCGGCCTGCTATTGACCATGCAGGTAGGATTGACACCATTGGAAGGCTCCAGTATCTAGACAGTCTGTGCAGGGTGTGGAGTCCACGCTGGTGATCAACCATATCGTATGCCTTTGAGTTATCCAAAAAGAGGGCTGTGGATATATCATTGATGTTGCAAGTATGGCTTATGGTGTTAGTGAAGGCTAGGAGGCCTGATGGAGTGCTGTGATGAGGACGTAGGCCATGCTGAGTGTCTGCCATAATGTGAGTTTGGATTAGGTGGTGCATGACTTGTCTATGATGAAAGTCACCATAATCTCTGCAAGTGGAGAGTGTATAGCTATTGGCCTATCAGTGGAGAAGTCAGTAGAGCTGCCTCCTGTGTGAAGTGGGATTACATATGACATTTTCCGGATGGTGGGAAAGTTAGATTCTAACATAGTACGTTTGATTACCTTTGAGACGGGGTAAGCAATAGCATCATCTGGTTTTGATAGGTACTCGGCAGGGTGTTGATCGGCACACAGTGTAGTGGGTTTCACTGTTACAACCAAGGTACGGAGAAGTGAAGTGGCGACTGGTTGGCAGCTGGACGCAAGTAGTTTTCTAGGTGTGCTGCTTTCAGGACCAGGGGAGCTAGGAGGTAGATGGCAAGCTAGGGCCTGCACTGTCTCAGTAAAGGACTGGTCAAAGCTATCAGGAACATCTTCAGGGGTATTATCATTAGTAGCAGCAGGGATTGGGTTTGACGTTTGTCCTGTAAGTAGTATATATGACATGCCACCTGACAGGGTATGGCATCACTGGGTTCAGAGAGACCAGTCCCCAGATTGGCTGTGTGGTGGCATCCCACACATGTGTTGTATATACCTGGCCAAGGGTGATGGCTGACTGCATACATGTGGCAGCTGTGACAATGACACATGACCCACATAAACCACGACTGGACCATAGAGGCGATTCACAGGTTACCTTTGGACATGCCGCCCTAGTAGTGTGATTGCCATGGTGAGTACCAACACATAGGGCCAATGGGGAACAACATACTGAAGGTGTGTATGTGTGGGTGGACTGCCTCTGTCTCATAGCACTGACATATATGACTGCACACGTGGGTACATGCCGGGTAAGACGTGTGCAATGTGTCACAGGCAACTTACATGCGTACAGGACAGACAGTGACGTTCTGTCATGTGTAAGGTTGACATACATATGGTACGCTATGCAGATGTCACTAGCAGTCTACTGAAGCACTGTAACCCTGCATTGCAGGTGTAAGCAGTGTTCCAGGGGACCCCAGGCGAACATGCATGCAAACAAGGCTACAGTACACAGGACTGGAAGTACTGCATCATACAACAAAGAAGGGGTAACAATAACAGTAAGAAACAATGCATATATGTAGGCACGATCAACATGTACCCAGGAATATGCAGCACAGATGGCCATGGTGGAACCGATATTCTGTCATACTTATTTGTGGTCTGGACAACATTGGTACTGCACACATATCTAGATGCGTGAACATACACATGGCATAGTTGTTGTGGGCATCTTGACACCATTACTGTACATGTCCACCATTGCATATCACTACTTGCGTTAGCTTTCCCCCTGTGCTACCCATGTATGCGGCTATCTGTTGACAACCTTACCACCGGCATGCAATTATGTGCAGCTGTTATGCTTTGGTATGTACTATGGGTGCAGATAACAATTCAGGACATTCATACAGTTACTACAGCAGGCATGCTGGGGTACACACACAGTCATAGCAGCACACTGTACTGTTACCAACATGATACTACTAATACACAACTATGTAGTCACCCTGTGCATCAGCAACATGTTTACCTGTTCCCGCAATAATGTTGGAGATTGCAGGAGGTGGCACAGTATCATCATATGCACAGGGTGTGGATTAGGTATGCCTGAGTCAGCCACTGATACCACCAATTGACATGTGTGTGTATGTGTGTTGGTGAGGGGCAGCAGTACAGGGTGGGGCAGTGTTGCTGCAGTGTGTGCGTGTATGTGGTTGCCCTAAGTGTTAACATTCCGCATGTGTGTATGCACGCACACAGTTCCACCTCATGGCTGCCATATACAGGGGTTTGTGGACAGCCACAGACTGCACCTGGCAGGCCATACAGATCAGTGTCTGTGTGCATGGACACGGTACCTGTGCCTGGCAGGGGTGCTACGGACCGTATCCAGTACAACGCCTGACTGGGTACTGTCATCAGAAGCGGGAGTGTGTTGACTGGACACATGTCCCTGTTGGGACTGTCCAGAGCCACGTGCACGTGGTCTCCTGGGGCGTTCCGATGACAGCACAGACCCAGCATTGCTGGGGCTGCTGCTGGCACTATGGGTGCATGCGCGAGCCTGTTGCCATCCGCGCTGACTGCCAGCTGCTGCCGCTGCCGGCATACGGCCATGTCGAAGCCGCAGACGCCCACCACTGCCCTGGCTCATGGACATCTGGTTGTGGAACTGCTGTAATATGTCCCCACAACGTCTGTCTATGACATCGGTGAAGTTATGGATAGCATCCGCAATGTCACGCATACTGTCTGTCATGGCTGTGCGGCATGCTCTGAGCTCCCTCAGACCCTGTCTGGTGTACCTTTCCATACGTGACTGAGCCTGCATGACAGTCCGAAACATCGCTGAGGTTGACAGACCTCTTTGGGCACGTCGGCCAGAGGCAGTATGCCCACGGATGCTCCCACGAGAACCCATGGGCAACTGTCTGTGTGGTACCATCGGAGGACCCTGCCCATGGCTGCTGTGTGGGGACGCATGTGCCACAGGTACCACATTACCCTGGTCTATGCCCGCTGTATCCTGTCCATCACCTAGGGACAATGGTGACATAGGATGTATAGGCAGGATGACTGTGCGCAATGATGGGGTTGACAGCTGTGTACTGTCAATTGGCTGACCAATGGCAGACCCTGACACACCTTCCTGTACCATTACACATATATCATCATTACCAGTAGCCGTGGCACAGGATTCAGGTTCCCTGCTGCAGGTCACCAGAGCAGCCCCAGAACCTGTGGGATGAAGACAGGAAACACAGTTTACATTCTCCAGACATTGTTACCAGTGATGCACTTATACACACATGCACACATGGACACATGCACACGGGCACACATGCACACATGCACACATGCACACATGGACACATGCACACGTGGACACATGCACACATGCACATGTGGACACATGCACACATGGACACATGCACACATGCACACATGTTCACATGCACACATGCACACATGGTCACGTGTACACATGCACACATGCACACATGCACACATGGACACAGGCACACATGCACACATGGACACAGGCACACATGCACACATGCACACATGGACACAGGCACACATGCACACATGCACACGTGGACACAGGCACACATGCACACATGCACACGTGGACACAGGCACACATGCACACTTGGACACAGGCACACCTGCACACATGCACACATGGGCACTGACACACACCTGCACACATGCACACATGCACACCCTGCAGTATACACACAGAGCACTACTGAGTTACACTACTGTTACTAGCATTATCAGGACTATTATAGGTTATGTTAAACACACTCACCAGCATGGATGGCCTGTCTCTCTGTAACCCTGGAGGGACCTGCAGAAATGATGAGATTAATGTCAGTGGGCACATCTGTCCCATTGATATTGCATATGATACAGTGTACAGAACAGTCAGGTGTACATATGGCATATTACCTGCACGCTCCATGTCGTGCTGCTGTGTGGAACCAGCCTCCATCATAATGCAGGTGTACTGCTGTTGGTGTTCCGGGGCTGGAGCCACAACACTTAGGAGTAGCCCCTCCAGTCTTTTGAGGGGGGGATGTGTGGCCACCCCACCTCCTGTGGTGACCTGTTGCCTGTGGATATCTGCTGCACGCTGCCGGACACTTCGGATTAAATCACTGCAGTGATGTCATACCTGCTCATAAGTCCTGTTATGCGTGCCAATTTCATTTACCCTACGGACCAGGTCTTGCCACAGTGCGGCCCTCTCCTGCTGGTTCTGACTGGTGCGGGAAAACAGGATGTCATACTCCCGCACCAGGCTCTGGTGGATCTCCTCATCCTCCGCCACGGAGTAGGCGGGGTTACGCTGTCGCGCCATCTTCCTGGAAGAGAACACAGACAGGATATCAGCAGACCATGTCAGCAATGTATGGCACACATACTATACATGATACGCATGTGTAGTGATATACTACTACTCCCATATGTTGCATGTGTGTGTGTCGTGGTGGATACACAGGTACATGGCCAGATATCAGTGCTCGGCCAATACCTGTGCAACAATACCTGCCACATTCCACACTACGTAGTAGCATGCCCCATCGGTCAGCACACACTGACAGGTGCTATGCACAACCTCACTCTGGGGGTCCATCCCAAGGTACTGTATGTGGGACACCATCCACTACTCTGATGTGGACAGACATTACTCGGCCTGGATATGCATATCCCACCACCACCACCAGAACAGTAGACTACATTGATATGTATGTGGTTAGACAGTTATTCACTTGCTGGGACTGGGATGGTATCCATGCAGCACACTGGGCCAGTGGAAGCCACGAGCCGCACTGCTGACCCCTTTGCAAATGCTTACCACGGACATGCTGCGGATTGCATGACACTTGCACACACATGTCTAACTCAGACCCTATGCACAACGGTTAGGCATCCTGTCCAGTGGGCCCAGACAGAGGCAGATTGTATAACAATAGCAGGAGGCTACTGCAGGACAGAGCACATTCACATTAAGGGTAGGCATCTGTGGTCAGCACTGGTACTATGCTACAGTCCGTCATAACAACAGCCACAGCCTACTCTGGGAGGGAAATGGACACAAACACTATGGATGACCACAAGGCCTTCTTCAGTTATGTTACAAATATGGACCACATGCCTCGGATATGCTCTGTGTTAGCCCACACCTACTTAACATTCACCAAACACACGCATATTGCCAACATTCCTGCAGACATGTTCAGTGCACATATCCCCCCTCCCTCTCCCTCACCTTTGGGATACTTATCCCAGCTGGATGTAACCTCCCTATCATCGCACATGTCCAGGTGAGGGCCGCCCTCAGCAGAGGAGAACACACACATCACTGTGACCTCGTGGTCCCCCTGGATGTGTGCTACCAGCACTCTGAGGGGACATACCACCGCATGTAACACTGATAGTTTATCTTGGCCGTGCTACAGGATATGTACCTGGACAGAGGCATACAGCAACAGTGGTCCCACAACACTAAGGAGGCACCTCGGCTGACCCTAGGAATTACCACATCATATGCATAATGGGCCTGGTCTGCTACGCTATGGGATTATGCAGTATGGGATGCATGTGCAGTGACATCAGGTACCTGCGGACACTTGTTCCCAGCCAGTGTGCCTTTGGGATGGGCTGATCCTGAACTTTGGGCCTGGCTGACATTTCAAAGCAGTCACTACAGCCATTGGTAGGCCAACGCACAGACACATGCTACCAGGATCCTGGCCTATGACTGCTTGACATGTGATGTATGGTAATCCCCTTTTGTTGGAACTATGTACACACAACATATAACATGGACATACCTATGGATACAGACCTATGACACATTTGGAGGGTTCACAGTATGCACACTATTAACCTGCTACTTTGCATTACCTCTGTTTGTCGCAGCTGGTTGCGTTACCACAGCTTCTGCTTGCTGCTGCTACTGTCAGTGCTGACAGCTTCAGGGTACAGAGAGTCACAGTTTTTTTTTTATTTATTTTCTTGCTCTCTCTCTCTCTCTCTCTCTCTCTCTCTCTCTTCCACTTCTCGCCCTCCCTCTGTCTGCTTGCAGACAATGCAATGAATGTATTGCATGTGGGGAGTGTTAGCACTGGATGCTTTTGTAGGTATCTGCATAGGTCCATGTGATGGCCTCAGCACCAATTGCAGGCCAGCATTTGCTAATTGCATACAGCCAGTTGTGTACTGATTGCAGTTCTCACTGTGATTTCAGGTCAGTGCTATAAAAGGGTATGTGTGATAGGCGTTGCCCTTTCATATAGTGTGAGTGGGGACCATGCTGGTATGCTGTGGACAGTGTTCTGTGACTGTGAAGGTTAGTATCTCTCTCATGCTTCAGGCTGTGTTGTATATTCACAATTCTCCATTCCTCTTTCATGTTCCCTGTAGCAAGTGTGTATGCACATTGACTCCTACAACTATATAAGATATATTGATATATATATATATATATATATATATATATATATATATATATATATATATGTACATATGCATACATATATCTATGTACTTTAACTGAACTTATTATCTACAGGCTGCCAACCAGCATGGCTGTTTCTTTTCACACACTACTATTATGGATATCCAGTGGTTTTGACATTTATTTTAAATGACATGCTTTGTGTACTACACATCCTATATTCCCTTTACATTCATCCCTACTTTTACAGGTTATATTTATTTTAGCACAATGTTTTTGTATAAGAGTCATGGCTTAGTGGTAGGTTGTGCAGACTAGTATTTCCAAGGTCCTGGGTTTGGGACTGACAGTGGGAGTTTATTTTTCTTTTGAACTGAGTACAGGACCTGTCAATCACAGTGACTAAGGCACTTTTAAGCAGTTGTAACCGGGCTAGCGCTGGTTTGCGCGGAGCTCACGCATGCGCACTGGCTGTTAGCTCCGCGCACACCCGGTTACAACCGCTTAACGGTGCTTACTCTGGCGCACACCCGCGCTATTTTCGTTGAAAGAAATGAAAATGGGGAGACAGGAAAGTGGTGAAAAAGGGGTCACAAAGAGGGTAAGACAGTAGGGAAACAAGCTTGGGATGTGCAGGAGGGATGTAGGTAAGGCCCATAGCTGCCCATTTCTTCAGCAGCAACAGCTGTGCATATGTATGTAATTTGGTGTGACATTTGAAACCTTCCATCCCTGGGAGAGGTGTCAGGACAACAATAGTACTTGTTGTACAGCCAATTGTAATTGATAGGTTCCATGTCCAGTGGACATGTGTGCGGAATGGGCAGCTATGTATGGGGCGTAATTTTTTTGTGGGTACAGAGTGCCCTTTTTTTTTTTTTAATCAGGTAAGAGTGGTATGTCAGGTGAAGGAAGTCGGTTCAGCTGGGGAGGTAGGCTGGGTAGGTAAACAGACAAGACAAACAAGACGCATACAGGGGCGGTGTATGACACGTGTGGGGGATTACACAATTGACGGGGACAGAGGTTTGGATATCCAGAGCCCATGAGCCCACAGATGGCAACAGTGGAACTGATATCCCCACCCATAGGCAGTTGCCACTGTTCCTTCACTGCCCAGGATGGGGCTGTGCTGGGGGCTGTGTAGGCGGGGCAACGGGCATGCCCGTTAGTTGCGCCACCCGTGCCTCGAGCTGGCGTAGGGGCTCAAGGACAGAGTCCCGAATCTCCCTACGCACCACAGTCCGGACGTTACGGAGGGTGAGTGGTGGATCTCCTCCGGCCACACTTGCAGAGGGGGGGCGAGCCCCATCCCCTGCGCTTCCACCCGCAGGTGGCACAGGGCCACCGGAGGAGGGTCTGGACTCGGCACTAGTGCCAGGTGCACTCGCCAGCTGAGGTGGGAGAGGTGGGTCCGCTGGAACCCACCTTCCCTGTCATTCTATGTTTTGCATTATGTCATGACAGTTTGGGTTAGTGACATATAATACCATTCACAGTTAGTTGTAACAGCATGCATTAGTATTCCCATTAACCAAACACCCAGATATTCACACCATTGAACAGCGTGCATAACACATGCATAATTTGAACAGAAATACACAGTCCAACAACATGCAGGGTTAATTGATGGCAACAGGCCATCAGGTGTGGATGTATGAACAGGGCAGATGCATCAACAGACATGCAAATATATATGACCCAACAGAACAAACGTCCAGGGGTGTTAATTGTGATTGCACATACCATTTTCACGTGGAATGGGTTATAGGTGGTTATAGGGTGGGGTAAATAAGGTAATATTAACACCTTCAATACCAATACATATGCTGTACATTTCTAATAGCTACAGTTATATACACACTACTGTTCTAACTACAGTGTCCTATATGTTAACTATTTCACCTTGCTGATAGGACTGTTACTGCAACATCAATATACATTTTAGTGTTCTTCATACACATTCATATCAAGCTTTGTTCAGATACATCATCCTGCTACTTTTGCTTTATATACCTGTAGACAAGTGTGGATGTTTGGTATATCAGACAATCATCCTATCTGCGTATTTCAGACTGGGAGCAACATATCCAGATTTTGGGATACACATTCCACATGCAGCAACACTTTGAACAGATTTTGCTGTTTGGTTCTGAGTCTCACATGCATTTAATTCTGTCTTGACTGCAGTATACTTTATTCAGGGTTATTACTACTGTATTGCTGGATTCCTGACACTTTCTCACACTCTCTCACTTGCTTTCATGTTACTATTCAGGATGGTACTTCTAGGCTTTATTGACATGTTTTAACAGTAGTTATTACAATCCTTTCCATCAGTCTCACTTCTGTCATGTTTCAGTATTTCCACAGGGATATATTTCACACATGTGATTTCATCATCTTCTGCAGCTATACTTTACATCCTGCTGCAGGTTGTGTACTATTTTCTTACAGGCAGGGCATTTTTATTTCAGAATATATGTTGGACAGTTTCATGTTTAGTTTACACTTACAGGCTGGGAACTCTTGTAATCAAGCAATACTTGCATACACTTTCACACTGTTACTTGCAGATTTTATTCCTTACTGGCTACACTGCACTCTTTTGCTGACTGTCATACTTTTATATTTCTTTACAGTTACTGGTAGTGGATTACTGACCTGCCTGGTGGCGCAACCGCACCAGCCTATCGCCATAGGCTCTGCGGTTCGCAGAACGGACACCTGCAGCTGTAATATAAATGAAGTAATATTGGAATACACATCTCCATAATTTCAGGTAGTTTAACTTTTTACATACATAATTAAATGTTACTTACTCAGTGGTGGGGCGTTGGGTGATTGCCGGGCCTCTTGGATCCAAAGGTTCAGTTGGTCCTGCTTGCGTCTCTTCAGGTCCGCATGGTGGTGACGGACCTGCTCACCTGTCCTTGGAATCCCTGTGGCACTGGTGAGTTCATGAGCTAACTGGTCCCACGCCTCAGCCCTGTACGCTCCCCAGAGGACCTGGCCCTGCATGAGTTGGGCCTCATGATTGTGGACTAGGAGCCAGGCCATGTACCTGGACTCCTCAACACCCCACCTCTGCGCTCAAAAGCGACTACCCTCTCCTACACCTGACATTCTGCCGGCAGGTCTGTTCTACAATCGTTTATGCTGTGTATTCCCACCTATGGGGCTTATATAGTCCGTTTTTCCCGCACATATCTGTGATTGGCCATTTTGGAATTGTATCAACTTCAGTAAACCTGCATTGTCATGCTCTAGTTTGTATTCATTCCTATATATGAGCTATTATTGCATTGCTAGGTACTGCTGTCATGGCTTAGTGGTTCTGTACCTTGACTATGGTGTATAGTATCCTGGGTTCGAACCTGGCCACTGCTTTTTATTTTTCATGACTGTCTAGACATGCTGAGGGGTGTGTCTGTGTAAAGGCAGTTTTGATACGGCTTGCTCAACATTGCCCGTCGGTTAGCTTGTTTGCGCGGTGCGCAGCTCTGCGCAAACGGGGTACGCTGGTTTAAGCCTCATTTGGCTATCGGCACGCATATTCCGCTCAGCTCAGTTAGGGGCACATATATTTAGCGTGATAAACCACTGCTCAGCTACGGGCACTCATTTTGCACCAGTTAAACCACTGCTTATCAACGGGCACATACACTCACTCTGTTGAACTGTAGCTCAGCTATGGGCACATCTGGCAGTTTCTATTCATTTCTTAACTCACATTTCTTCAATATAAATGGGCTATTTCATTGCATTTTACAAATATTGGGGTTTTATGTGTACATATTTGTCAGGGACTCGTTTCCTGCTTATTTTGGTAAAAAAAAATTGGTGTTGTGGGGGCTCGAACCATGTATGCCTGCTCTTCAGCCGACATCTCTACCGCTACGCTATTGATTTCTGGCTTATTTTGCATATTTAGTTCTTATATGCTTTCCCACTGACTGCTAACTGTAGCTGCGCTACGGGCACGCCCGCGCAAACGAGCGCACTCACGGTTAAACATCTTTACAATTTAAAAAAAATATGACATGTTCATTTATATTTCTTTTATGTTTAATAGTCTGTAGGGGCATGTGTTGTGTTGTGTTTATTCACATTTCCGTGGACTCTGTTGTGGGTGTCTACTTTGGGCACTTTTACACTTCTGGGGGCGTGTCCGCTTGCAGGGCTCAGCCTACGGACACACCCCCACATGTCTTACATGGACCGTGTTAGACTTAGGTGTGATTCAGCATGCTCTCATGAATATGCAGAGCATGCTGACATCACTCCGTTTAACTGCAGCCTCCGTGTATGAGTTATAACTCTTACACGGAGGCTTCGTGAATCCTGCCCATTGTCTTATACAGATAACCTTAAAAACCTAACTCTATACTCTGTCTCCTACAAGTTAATGTGAAGCAATCTATACATGGCATACAAGGTATTGTTGGATCCAGCTCTGATGGACGTTTTGCACATCCACAAAATGAACAGCATCAGAACCACTGGATCCAAAACTTTAAATTTTGCTTGTAACATAAATAAGATATGTTGGCAAGGCAAATATGTGTCTCAGAGGATCTCCATGCTCTGGAACAGGCTTCCCATCCATGTGAAATAGAGTCCATCCATAATCATATTTAAGCGTAACTTTGACCAATGGATACAAATTTGAAAATTCACCCTGGGTCTGGCTGCCATGTCTCTGATAGACAGATGCAGGCAATAATGCCCAAACTAACATACTTTTCCCCACATAACCTCTAGAAACTTCATAACTAACATACCATCCCATATAACCTCTAGAAACTTCATAACTTACTCCCTCTTAATAAATCCCCATGATACACAGGGACACAATTGTGCTGGATTGTATGGTTTGGCTTATAATGGCCCTGGTGATCATTATCCTAGTAATGTACCTATAAACCTATATCATCTGCATATTTTAATATCCAATATAACCTGAACATTGGAATGAAATTGAGAAAATATTAAATAGCACAGGTCCCACCACAGATCTCTGTGAGACACCATATTTACTTTAGCCACTTATGTTATTAATTGTTGTTCTCCGGTGTTTGTTGCCAGTCAGTTGGCCACCCAATTAACAATATAAGGGTTTATTGAGAGTTGTTCCATAAAATCAGTAACTGAATGATGTTAAAATCAAAAGCCTTTTTTGAGTTAGAGGTAAAAAATTTGCACACTAATCTCTAAGTCCATAACCCTACTAACTATGTCATACAAATCAGGTAAATTGGTAAGAGTGGACCTGTATTTTGTAAACCTATGCTGGAACAAGCCACACAGTAGCCTGATTTTGTTCTGTGCCTCCATGACTGCAAAGAGACATGTTTCAAAACTCTTACATAACAAGGATATCAAGCTGAAGGGTCTATAATTAGTTATCTTGTCAGCTACAGTCCTCCCTTACAGACTGGTAAAAAATTAACCATTGTCCATTTTTGTTGAACAAAACGAGCAGTTATTAATAGAGTAAACCAAGTAGTAAGGATACAGTTGATGTACACTATTGTAGTATTCCTAGAATGGTGTCTGGATGTGGTCTGCTGTCATTCATAATTCCAGATAGTGATTTTAATAAAATTTGTTTAGTAAATAGTGATGTTTCCATCACAAGGTTGTCAAATGTGCAGTAAACCAGATTATGACATAGAACTAGATTACCTATGCTGGAGAAGTACTGATTACTTTTATTAGCCAGGTGTAGAGTCTCATAAATATGCTTTCCATTACATGTTGTCAGTCAAATTCCATTTGGCTTTCTATTGCTCCTATTATCTGTGTAAGAAAATACTTTTTTTATTATTTACATTTTCACAAAGCTGGTGCTCATACTCTTATTTAGCTGTTTTTAAGTATTTGTTTTAACTTTTTACTGCAATGGTTGTAAGCCTTTCTTGCAGAAACTGTGTTATGCCTTTTTTAATATAGCAATTTTCTTTCTCTTTGCCCTCAATAAATGTGAAAGAGATTTATGCCACCTATGAGGATTGATATTGGAATTCCATGACCAAGCAGGGAATTTACTCTTTTTCACTGCATCTGAGCGTACATGTCATACAGAATCAAGTTTTTGGTGAAATAGTTAAGACTGGAAGTATGTAGTTTCCAAGTAAAGAAGTAAGTATGTAGGGTATTCAGTATGAGTACAGGGAAAGTTTTGAGAGAGAATGGAGAGATGAATCAGGAAGAAATAAAAAAATAGCTGACATGTGGAAACTGTTTAAAGATCTTACAATAAAAGTATATTTGATGTATGCGCATATTTTGAGTTTTTATGATATTTATTGGGTGTGTTGCCTTTACAGACAAGTATGAAAAATAATTATTGGAAAGTTTGTGGCAATATGGGGATCTAGGTTAAACACAATAAGAAAGAGTGATTTTTATACTATAAAAAGTGGGGGTAAGACTTTTAAATGATATAGTTTATTTTGTATCTATGCATTTATTAGATGATAAATGAGATAAAAAAGAGAAAAACAGAACATAAGATTTACATTGCAGGAAACATATGAAGAGGAATGGAAGGAATCGAAAGAAGGATAAATGACAAGAAAATATGATGGCAGTGAAATAAATGAATATATGAGTAAACTGAAGTTACGGAAGCTAGGCAAAGGGAAAGTGGATATGATAGAAAAAGATGGCATGGAAACTGATTGAGAAATGCTATTATATAAAGCCTTGGGGGAGAAAGAGAAAAGGTCTCTAAAACAAAGGCAAGTAAAGTTTGGAAAGGTAGGAACGTGACAGATTTTATGTGGAGAAGTAATGCTGTAGAAATGTCTAGTAAAATGGCTGATGAAATATAAATAGTGCAAAAAAGCGCAAAACATTTGCATGTGGAAGAAACAATGAAGCATGCTCTTATTGAATGAGGAATGTAAACGTGTGGGAAACAAAATGAATATAATTATCAATGTTTTTAAAAAATGATTTAAATAAAATAGCATATGGATAGTATGAAGATGTAATGAAAGGAAGAAGGAAAATTGTGGACAGAAATTCGAATGGCAACTGTATGGACTATTTAGAATTGGAGTTGTAAAGTATTCCTACATAATAAATTGTGGGATAGTGATAGAGTTATAAAATATGGTTGAGGAAGAAAGGCTAGCGTGAGGTAGGACTGAGTAAAAGGGAAAACTGTTTGCAAAAGTGGATTAATAAGAGGTGGAAATATTGTTTGATGATTGTATAACAATATAACTATATATCTTCCCTAGTCTTTTCAGAAACTGCCATGCTATTTTTTCACACCTGCATGAGTTCCAGAAAATGAGGCAGATGGGACCTTGGCAAAAAATCTTATTCAAGGGATGGTGCACGGGATGGTGCACTCAGGAATTCAGTGCCACATTATGCTTAACTGTGGTGCCATTACAGGAAAAAGAAAACAGTTGTTTGGTGTAGGACGAAAACCCTCATTCTTCTGATATTCTAGCATGAAAGTCAAGTATGCCATCTGTTCAGCCACTGGCATTAACAAATTCAACTAATCTGGCCACAGCATGTAATACAAGGGCAGTGACCTACTCTCTTTCCACAGCAAGTCAAACACCCTCATGTTCTTTTGACATTATAATACTCAACTTTCCAAACACATAAACACACACACACACACACACACACACACACACACACACACACACAAACAAAACACAAATGCAAACACACACACATGCACACATGAACACACACACACAAACACACACACACACACACAGGCAAACACACACGCAAACACACACACACACACACACACACACACACACACACACACACACACACACACACACACACACACACACACACAGACACACACACACACACACATATATATATATAAAATTAAGACATTCCACTGGAAGCACAAAAGTATAACTTTCAAATAATGGATCTTAAGAGATCCAAACTCAAAAAATCAAATGCAACAAAAACGCAAAAATCATTTCTTTTTCAGGGAAGTAATCCCCTTTGTACCCCCACAACCCTTGCTAATTATATATATGCTAACTCTAAGATTATATTACTGCTGGGAAAGGGCAAATGCCACTCCCTACAGTTTAGCAATCTCCCACAACCAGGTACTGGCATTTTTGAAAATCTTACATTTTCAGTGTAAAATAGCAGCAGCAAATTAACATGATTATTTGCCAGCTTGATTAACTATCTGTATCCCATATAGACATACAAATATATATATATATATATATATATATATATATATATATATATATATGGCTTCCCTTCAGTTTATCAAATGTTTAAAAATTCGAAGCCCATATGTCTGAGACCATATGATCGAACTTTTAAAAGTTCAAATGGTCTGAATGGAGATCCCCGTACAGTGCAGAATGGGAAGATTTCCTTCTTTCCGCAATGTAGTGTGATCTCGGAGTTGGTATATTTAAGTAGTGGGGGTGTGTGGGGTGCAGGGAGGTTGCCCCCCTGCTACAAATGTTTAGTTTTGCTTTTTGTTCTTTTTTTTTTCACTGTTCGAACTTTTAAATGTTCGATGTTATGGTCTTGGCCATATGAGCTTCGAACATTTAAAAGTTCGATCTATTGCAGTAGATCCACACACACACACACACACACACACACACACACACACACACACACACACACATATATATATATATATATTCACTTTAGAAGCTCAAAATACTGAAATATCGAAATTCAGTATTTCGAGCCCATAAAGTGGAATCCTGAAAACAACGAAACCTCAGAAGTGCAAAATTCAAAACCTCACACATCAGAGATTTTGAATTTGCGCTTCTGGTGTTTTGCTGTGGTTGTGGATTCACGTAAGTGTTTATTTGTTAAGGGTTTTGGGTAGGGGCTGTGGTGTGTGTTAGTGTGTTTTGTTGCTGTGATGTGTGTGTGCGAGGAGAATGTAGCTTGTGTGGTGGTGTTTTGTGTGTGTTTGTATGTAGTGCGACCTTGGAGTTAGAATATTTAAGTAGGGCGGGTGCTGGGGAACTTGCCCCCCTGCTTTTATGTAGTAGAGAGCTTGTGTTTGTGTGTGGGGAGGAAGGTGTGCGTGTGCGTGTGTGTGTGTGTGTGTGTGTGTGTGTGTGTGTGTGTGTGTGTGTGTGTAGAGTAGAAGCGCTAATTCAAAATCTCCAGTGTGCGAGATTTTGAATTTTGCGCTTCTGAGTTTTCATTGTCTTAAGTTTCGACTTTATAGCCTCGAAATACTGAATTTCGATATTTCAGTATTTTGAGGCTATAAAGTGAATCTATATATATATATATATATATATATATATATATATATATATATATATATATATATATATATATATATGGGTCTACCTTGTATCAATGAAATTACATTTCATCGAATTGTACTTACCTGACTACATTTCTCTGAAACTTCACTAAACTGAAAGCACGGACTGCTGATATCCTTTCCCTGTGAAAGGAACCACTTGGCCATCATGATGAAGTGACCCCTTTCTTCAGTGTAGTGTGATCTCGGAGTTGGTATATTTAAGTGGAAGGGTGAAGTCTCTCACTTTGATGGGTTTAGTTTTGGTCCGTTTAGTTTCTTTCCAATGGTGGCCAAGTGGTTCCTTTCACAAGAAAAGGATTTCAGCAGTCTGTGCTTTCAGTTTAGTAAAGTTTCGGGGAAGTGGAGTCAGGTAAGTACAATTCAGTGAAATGTAATTTTTTTGATTCAAGGTAGAACCATATATTTATATATATATATTTTTGAGCATGTACAACAGCAGGGGACAGGGCAAATTCTTAATCCCCACTGTACTGTGATCTTCTATATACAGATTAAGAGGCTTCAGACTCTTAAGCCTGTAATTCAAGGAAAAAAGAATGTTCTCTCTTTTGAACATTTGATATTATGAAATGTGACTATAGATAGATAGACAGACAGACAGACAGACAGACAGATAGATAGATAGACATAGATAAATAGATAGATAGATAGATAGATAGATAGATAGATAGATAGATAGAAAGATAGATAGATAGACAGATAGATAGATTGATAGATAGATATATAGATAGATAATAGATGGACAGATAGATAGATGATAGATACAAATAAGTAGCCCACTCATATGGTGAACTTTCGCCATACCATTAATGCATATACCATTCATGATGCACATCCTCCTACTGAGGTTGGGGCCATCCTCCCCCATGGAAGAACCATTTGTCCTTTGAAGATAGAGGGTTTACTCCAGCACTGAAAAACACACAATGCACTTAAAAATTATTTGGATAGTATAAGCCATCAATACTCAAGCAGGGACTAAACGTCACCAAATAAATACAATACCCCAATATACCATAACAATAAAAAAAAACATATTGGTTTAGACAAGTTGTTTGCATCGCTATCACAACCAAGCAGTGGTAAAGCATTTCAAAACCCAAATTCAGAAACCAAACTGTTAAGAGAATGAAGGTCCCCCCAGCAACTCAATAACTTAGTCAAATCATATGTTTATAGTACTGATTTACAATAATCAAATATAGATTACATTCATTTTAAAAAGTGGACATTATTCTTTTTACATATACCCTTTCATCACTGAAAACAGCACAGCATATTCAAACCTTCTCTCAAAAACATTAAATACTGAATTAGTGTGTTGACTATACATACACACGCACACGCACACACACACATATATATATATATATATATATATATATATATATATATATATATATATATATTTATATGGGTCTACTTTGTTTCATTGAAAGCTCATTTCACTGAATTTCAATTTACCCTTACCAAATTGCTGAATTAACTGAAAATTAATTTCACCGAATCTCATTTCACTGAAGTACAGTACTGGCACTGTGTAGAGTACTGTAAGGCTAGTAAAAGGTATATGCCCTTTTCCCCACTGTAGTGTGATCCTGGAATTAGTATATATATATATATATATATATATATATATATATATATATATATATATATATATATATATATATATAGTTAGGGGGGGGAGCATAGCCTTCCACTTAGTCTGGGTTTATATCAGTGGTGACTGGTGACGTCAAATCAAAGGGGGGCTGCAGGAGATAGCTAAATGGGTGGGGCCAATGGGAAGGTGTCTGGCCAACTAGAAATGGGTGGAGCTATGCTAAAAACTGGAAAAACTGGAACTTTAATTATATATGCTGACCTGGGTGCCACTGTCAAACTGTCATTATGAGAGTCCAATCAAGACAAAATGAATTGTAGAAGAAAAAATATATTTCAATGCATTGGCTACATGACAGCTTACTTAATATCTAGATGGAAACAAAAATGGCATGACAAAATACATTACTTTTTAAATACATTACTGAAATGCCAGTCAAAATCAAGTATAAAAAAACAAGCAGCACTCAACTCAAACCACCTCTCCTTGCACTGCAGTTCTAATTATAATTTATATTCAGCTTTATAAAAGTACCAAGTAACATGCTGGAAGTAGCAATACTCCCACTTGTAAAAATGTTTCTTATCCAAAAAGGCCTGCTGCCTGACAACAACTATCTACTTGTTTCATGGGGAAAACATGCTCAAGGTAAAAAATGAACAGCAGACAAGAAACAAGTTCAAAGATAAATTGCTTAAAGGATTACTGCACAGGTTATGGACCACACATGATAGATTGGCATTCTGTTTAGTTTATGGGGAAAGCCTGCAAAGATAACTGCAAGCCTCCAACAAATGTAATGAGCTTCTGGAAATACTGTAATCTTGTCCTTTATTACAAATACTGTCATATGCATTTCAATACCTAAGGCTTATACACTATCTAGTTATGTAAATATTATCTGCATGGCAACAACAAAAAGGCTTTCAATGTTGGTAATTCTTTAACAGTATACTTATTAAAGCTTACTTGCATCTTACAGTCTCAGACAAGCTTACCTGATGGTCATTAAAGCATTGCTACTTAAACACAGAGCAACAGGCACTGCAACGACATGCATTTTCTGAATAAGAAGCATAAATCAACAGTATAAAAATATGACATAAAACCAGGACATTCTGCAAAATCAAGGACATATGAAAAGCCACTGTAGTACTTGTGTCTACCTTGGATGGGGGAATACTCTGCACACTTACACTGCATAACTCTTCCTTGCCTTGCTTGGACACTTCTAGAGTCACTATGTGGGGGAATGGGGTGCAACAAGTATGTCACAATTTGAAATGTCTCTGGCTGACTGTGATGGCCCTGACACATTTGTCATACCTCTCAGCCTCAGAGCAAGAAATTTGGACAAAGCCATAAACAGAAGTGGGACAAAGGCCCAAAAATAAGGACAATTTTTAAATATTGGTCTTATAAACTTAGAAAGATAATAGAATAGTAGGTCTTTCATTAGTATGAATTTTCTGAAGGGTATGAAATCTGAAACTCAAATGTCTGTCATTATTTTCTAACTTCAATCTTTAATGATTTACCACTAATTTGCCAAAAAAACACAATTTTATGAAAAATGGACCAAAAATGTGATGCAAAAATATAAAATAGCCACACAATACAGCTGGGAAGATGTCAATGAAGCGACACTTTTTAATATTAGTACTGTTAACTTGAGTAGCTGACAAAATAAGAGAATATATATGCATTTCTAAAATTAAAAGTAATCTATAACTCTGATCATTACAATTATTTATTAATTGTAAACCTCCATGTTTTCTTCCAAATTTGCTATTTTGCTGAGAGATTGTTAGGGGGAGAGCAACATTTTGAGCCAAAATCAGGGACAGTTGAGATGTTTGGATATACCTAATTTTATAAACTGATTTATTTGTGTGTATCTCTCATCCTCTTAATGCAGAAAAACTGGACAAGGCCAAATATATTGGGAGAACATGCAAACAGTACTAAAATTGCTCTTGTATAAACTTAGTTGACAGAACAGCAAGTCTTGTTTTAGCTTGCATTTTTCTGAAGGGTATGAAGTCTGAAACTCAATGTCTGTCAATATTTAGTGACTTCATTATTAAATGATTTGCCAGAAAACCACAAATTTTATGAGGAACAAACCAAAAATAAGAAGCAAAAATCTATTCATTCTGCAAAAATCTGGACAGTTAAGAGGTATAGTTCAGCCAGGGCTGTCTGAGTTTGCCACCCTTCCCCCCTCACAAAATCATGGTCGAATGGGGCCTCCCCCCTGCAGCTATTCCAATGTCCCAATACTTGGCTATTTCACCCCATTTACCATAAACACTGTAATGTGCATACTGCTTTAATTCTACAATGGTATGGATTTCATTTAAAAGTTTTATTTTACATTTTACAGCACAAACACTAATAGATATATACTAAACAAAGCAATGCAGTCTCACAACGAAAATAGACTTAGCATTAAAACTTCTCTGCCCTTGAAACTCACCTCACATTCAAAGAAAATACATCTGGCCAGTGGCAGGTAAAGATTAACTTTGGGCCATTTTCAAATCATAGTCCCCTTGCACAGGAAACGTACATGTGTTCTTTGATACACCTTCCTGATTGTATTAAATTATATTTCTCATATAATACAGTACAGCTGTTAGAGGGCATTTTAAATTTATTGTTTTGTACATTTTTCCAGTAAGCAATGAAACAAAATGCATGCACTAATAATGACAAAACTGCTCAGTTCAGAAAATTTCCATCATCTACTCAAACTTCTACAATCCACCATTGTCAGTAAGTATGAATAATCTCTGCAGACGTAAAAGTCATCTAAATAATTCCACATTAACTAGATCTGTAACTAATGAAGAGGTTGCTACTAGCAAACAACTTTAATATTTAATTGTTTCATCTACAAATAAAGTGCATGTTGCCATTGAATAAATTGCCTATGTTACAATAAAAAATGATACGCTAGTAATATTGCAATAGGGAATGGATGGCAAACTGATAACAGGTTCATCGTTACTAGGTATCTCCACAAAAGAGGACATTCTCAGTACTGCAGCATCCACCCCTTTTAAAAGTAAAACACACTATAGTATCGGCAATGCATCTATAAACTGTGGGAGTAGAATCCACAGCCTTCTGCGCCAAAATTAAGCATGCTATCTGTTGTGCTATTAACAGCACAAGCAGGTTTACCATAAGCAGCATTAAACATCTCTTCAAGCTCTCAGCTCCTTGTAAAATCCACTCGACACTCAACTGTATCTTTCAACTTTGAAGCACAAGAAATCTGGAAAAAGCCAAAATTTATTGGGGGAGAGACAAAAGCCGAAAAACAAGGGACACATTTTAAAAATTGCTTGTATAATCTTGGAAAGTTGCTAGAACAAAATGCTGTGTTATTACCATGCATTTCACTGCTAAATCTTGAACCATAGACCCTGTGCACGATGGTCAGAGCAATATACCACTATGCCAGATCAGTTATTCCTTGCAAGACATGTAGACTGAAACTTAAATGGCTATCATTTACTGAATTCAGTTCTCGCCATAGCTCTCAACCTCTTAACACAAAACACCTAGACAAAGCCAATAATGGGGGAATACAGCTCCCAAACATATTCAGTAAAGTCAGTTATCACCATTGCTCTCAACCTCTTAGCACAAAAAAACTGGACAAAGCCAATAATGGGGGAATACAGCCCCAAAAATAGAGACAAATTTCAAATATTGATCTTACAAACAGAAAATTGCTAGAATAAAATGTTTTGTGTTACCATGCACTTTTTGAAGAATATGAAGTCTGAAATTCAAATGCCTGTCAATATTTAAAATCTAGAAAAATTTCACAAATGGTGGTGGATAGGGAATTCAAGTTATTGCTACATGGGCCTAAGGTACAGAGTTTGAGTCTATCTAGCCACCAGGTATATTTAACTAGACACACATGCACACTTTGTTCCAAAGTTGTTTTCTTACCTGAGCCCAGCTGCAAAGTCTGTTCCTTCCTGCAGCAGTTATTTGAAGGAAGCACACTGCACTTTTGAATTCAAACAGGTGAGTTAGAGTCATTGGCACAGGCAGTCTGCTGCATTGTTGGTTTGGAGACAGGTAACACGTCTTCATTTCTGTCTGAAATCCATTTCTTCCAATTGTATGATGTAAGATCTCAGTTCCTCACAAATGTTCTTCACAAATCCTACTCAGTCATATCCTTTAGATGTTTGCATTCTCGCAATATCTCCTTGTAGAAATGGTCTAAGGGATTTACTGGTCTTATTGTAGTACAAGTGTTGTGATTGACATTTTCTAGAAAGTTAAGCCTTGACCACTCTGTTGTCTTTGCATTCGGCAGTAACAATTGTTTACTGATTGGTAGAGTTGTTCTAGTCTGTCTGGACATTAATCTCTGAGCAGGCAAACTAAGTAAGTTGTCTCAAGGAATGTTTCTGTGACTAAGTTAAATTAAACATCGGTACCATCTCTCTTGGGTTTCTTCAACAATGTTTTGCTCTCTGAACTGCACGTTCAGCTAACCCATTGGATTATGGATACTCGGGATTACTGGTAATACGAACAAAGTCTCAAGAGTCAGCAAATTTCGTAAACTGCTGACTTGTAAACTGCGCACAATAGTCAGACATGACTTTGTGTGGACTACCATGGACAGAAAAATGTCTCTTCAATTTTGTAGTGACTGTGCTGGACGTCAAGTTAGGAAGTAGGTCAATTTCAAACCAATTAGAGTAAGAGTCTACTAACACTAAGTAATGCTGACCATTCCATTCAGAAATATCTGTGGCAACCGTTGAACATGGTAGTTCAGGAATTTGGTTGTAGCTGAAGTGGTTCTTTTTGTTGATGCAGTCTGGTGTTGTTGCAAATTGAACATGCTAGTTTCCTTCTTTATATCTTTAGACATAGAAGGCCAAAATACAATGCCTCTTTCCCTTCTTTTGGTTGAATCAGTACCTGGGTGACCATGAAGCAATATTTTGATATATTCCTGTTGTAATGCTTTAGGAATTACCAGTTTTGGACCTTTCATGTTGATTCCATCTTCCATCATGTGCTCATCTCTGTAAGAAAAATCCTGCTGAATGTCAAGTGGTAAAATGGTTTGTCGTGTTGGCCATCCTTGACTGATAACATTTTTCAACGTCTGGAGAATTGGGTCTAAACCTGTATGATTTCTTAGTTCAACAAAGTGTGATGACAAAAAATTTCTGACTTCCATTTCTTTAAATTTTGCTCTTTAATTTTCATGCTACACTGTTATTTGAGTACACGTGACAAAGCATCAGCAAGGTACAAGTATCTGCCCTTTTTGTAAGCAATATTGAAATTGTACTTTTAAAATTTTAACATCATGCATTACAATCAAGCTGTATGTATTGGCTTTTTCAAAATTGTCACTAGTGGTTGGTGATCAGTCTCTATTTGGATAGGTCTGCCATAAATATAATCATTGAACTTCGAACATGCAAACACCACTGTCAAAAGTTCTTTCTCTATTTGTGCATAATGCATTAATGTTTGGGTTAAAGTTCTTGATGCATAGTCTACTGGTATGCCTTCTTGAAAACATGCTACACCAAGGCTGTACTTTGAAGCATCACAGGAAAGAGTTACAGGTTTGTGACCATCATAATATCTCAATGTGGGTGGACTGGCAATTTTCTTCTTCAGAATATCAAATGCTCTTTGGTGTTGTTCCAACCAGGACCAGTTTACATTTTTGCATGTCAGTTCTCGTAATGGGGCCGAAAGCTCACTCAGCTCTGGGATGAACTTTCCTAAATAGTTGCCCATACAGAGAAAACATTGTAAAGATGTGACATTCTTTGGAATTGGCATCTCAAAAATTGCTGCTTACTTAGACTGATCTGGTTGTAAGCCATAACTGGTAAACAATTGTCCCACATAAGTAACTTCTTCCAGTTTGAATTTACATTTCTGAGGATTCAGTTTAAGATTTACTTCACGTACATGGTCTAGAACTTTGCTGTCTAGAACTTTGCTGAGGTTTCTATCATGTTCATCTTCACATTGGCTCCAACAATAATGTCGTCTACTACAATACCACATGGATAACCAGGAAAGATTTGTTCCATGGCACATTGAAAGACTTCATTGGCAGAAATAATTCCAAATGCATTCTCAAAAATCTGAATCTACCAAATGGTGTACTGAATGTAGTTAACAATGAAGATTTGCGATCCAGCAAAATTTGCCAAAGAAAACTTTTTGTATCTAAGATTAAGAAAACAGTGGAATTTGTCATGCGAGTGGCTACCTCTTCTACTGTATTCATTGGAGTATGAGGATGCTTAAGTGCTTTGTTTAAGTCTCTTGGATCAATACATATTCGAATGTCATCTGAACTTTTCTTATGAGCTATAACCATGGAGGATACCCATTCAGTTGGTTCTTCTACTGGAATAAGGACACCTAAATACACCATTTTGTCTAGTTCTGCTTTTATTTTACTCTGCATCACTACTGCAATCTTCTGTGCTGGTCTAACGACTGGACTTACTTCGTGGTTTAACTTCATGGAATATGTAACTGGAAGTTTACCAAGCTCATCTTTGAAAATATAAGCATATTCACTAAAAATATTCTGTGTAAAAATATGATTGCTATTCAGATTTATACGGTGGACCTCTTTATTAAATGAAATCAGTCTCATTCTTAGACTGTCTTTGAGGCCTAATAATGACTACACATATCTTTTGACTACGTAAAATTGCAAGTTATAGCTGTTTCCAGCAGAATGGCATGAAAGAATTACTTCGCCATCAGTATGAATATCTTCACCACCATAAACAACTAGTTTTGCACACTTTGCTGAATCAAGTTTCTCACCATCTCTTACTTTAGCAAACCTTTTTGTTGATATAACATCACACTTATATTCAGTGTCTACATTAAGCTCTACAGGTTTCCTATTAATTTGTACAGTACAAAATATTTTGCTCTTTGCTGACAACTGATAGTCTACTGTATTAACTGTTTTATCAATGACAGAGACACCATCAACATAGAAAGTTTGCCCACACCTCTTAAAGTTTGCTACAGTCTCTATCTGATCTATTTGCTTCTTCGGATATTCTCTTTTAACATAAGTTTGTGACACTTTAGATTTGCAAAGCCTTTTGAAATGATTCTACGTTTTACATTTGTGACACTGCTGACCAAAAGCTGAACAGTTTTCCCATTTAGGTTCATGACTGCCTCCTACATTGTGAAAATATTTGGACATTATAGCCTTTCCAAACATTTTAAACACTTCAGAGATTATTTCAAACACTTCAATCATTATGTCACTATTTCAGACATTTCGAATAACTTGGTAATTATTTTGAACACTTTGAATGCTATGCCACATGTTTGGCAACTGAAAATCATTTAAAATTTAAGTACCTTAGAATAACCACTGACCTGTTTGCAAGTTTGCTCTTGTATATTACTCCACTTCTAACTGACTACAGTGGCTGACTAGGTACAATATACACACTGGTCTACACTTGATTAGAGATGCTATATTATTTATGAAATAAAATTTGTATTGTATTGTGGTTTTGAGTGAACTATTGGGAGTGAGGTTAGGGTTGAATTTTTGGTCAGGATGAAAAATTCCCTTAATGATTGTCCATTTTTTTTAGGACTGTGTTCACTTTTATTCTGTTTTAGAACAAGCAAACTTCTAGGTATGTTTGTTTGACGTTATTCCTTGGGGAGCTTTTTATAGTGGTGATGTCAGTTTGTACTACATTTTGGGGGTGCCAAAGTGCATTGCTGCTATTTTGGTGCAGTTTATAGTTTATATTTTAGTATACGTCCAGTTCCAAATAGTTCAAAACTCTTGGTAGAATCCATCTTCTACCTGGAGTATAGGGGTAGCTAAATAGATTAAAATAAGATTGTCCAACCAAGCCCATCTGTGAAAATCTTGCTTCAAAGAGTTTTTTTCTGATTCAGATACTCAGTAAAACAACTACACCAGGGCCTGATAAAGGGTCGCTAAGTAAACACAAAGTATAAAGAGAAATGATGAACAAAGCTAAGCAACCATGGAGAAGTCAAATAGTAAATTTAAAATACATTTTTTAATCTTAAATTCAAGTATTGCTGTGGTCAACACACTGATCTGAAGAAGGCATTAGCCGAAAATGTTCATCACTCATTTTACTGTTTTATTGTTTTTAACATCTGTTGTGTTGACCACGGCAATATACTCCACCAGAGTATCACCCAGTGAAGGCTCAATATTCTATTGCCTCATAATTTCAAAATTTTCTTTCCCATTAGTACCACCCTAAGGCTCCCTTGGATCACTGCTCCTATGAGAATATGTCCAAGTGGACATTTCTCCCTTTTCCAATTGTTCCATACTTGGTTCTTGGATCATAACATCAAGGCAAATCACTGTGACTGGCTTGAGCAAACTTGATCACTGATGCTATCAGGAAGTCTATTTGGGGCTTAAAGTATAAGGTGTGACTGGGTCTATATTATAATAATGACAAGTGAAAATGCTGACTCAGACTTGTTCGACACAAAAATGTTGAACTACAAGATTACCGAATGGCCAAATCACTGATTTCTTTCCAACGGAAAGAAATCGGTTGGCCAAACACCAACGCCACACAAAAATAAATATATTTAACTGAGGGCTGTGCCCCCCACCCCCCTAACTAAATATTCTAACTCCAAGACCACACTACAGTCAGGGAAAGGGCAGGTGTAAGAGAACGGCCAACTGATTTCTTTCTGTTGGAAAGTAATCGGTGATTTGGCTGTTCGGTAATTTTGTAATTCAACATTTTGGTGTCGATCAAGTCAGAGTTGACATTTTCACTTGTCGACATTATAATATAGACCCGGTGTGACACAACATTATGGTGAAGGTGAAGTACTGTTTTAAATTTACTCATCAAGCAATACTGAAGACATGCAGTAAGCCTCCCTTCAAGCATGAGGCCTTTGTCAAAATAAATGAAGAAATATATACAGCTGCTTTCTCAACTTAACACTTGTTTATGGCAGGATCTTCCTGCTGTTGCTTTTTCAGGATCTCAAAATTCTTGTTTCTGTAACAAACTGACTATTTTAATGTGTAATTCCATTCTCAGACACTAAGTGTTAATAATGGTGGAAAACCAGGATAAAATCACAAGGGTAGTAATGAATGGCCTTTTTAGAAATCATTGACGTACTCTGATATTGTGCTGCCTGTTATGTATATTCTTCTAGGTCATGCATAAAATAGACTGGACATGCCCAGTTACCAAATGAATAAGCATTAGCTAATAAATGAAAATAATGCAGCATATCTGCCCTCTTCTAGAAACACAAGCATGGAATGCATTGACCCTGCAGAGGCATGGCCACATAATTCCTGAGAAGAGTAGACAGCCATGATAGGCTCTCTGGCTGCTAGAGAGACATGGGGCCAGATTCAGGAAGCCTCCGTGTAAGAGTTATAACTCTTACACGGAGGCTGCAGTTAAACTGTGTGATGTCAGCATGTCATGCATATGCATGAGGTGCATGAGGCATGCTGAATCACACTAGTAACTCTTACACGGTCCGTGTAAGAGAGTAGGGGGCGTGTCTGTAGGCTAAGCTCTGCAAGTGGACACGCCCCCGGAAAACTAGAATGGCTGAAAGTAAACAGCCACGAGAAAGGCCATGAAAATGTGAATAAACACACTATACAACACATGCCCCGACTGGCCATCAGTGTATAAAGTGAAGAGATGTCATAAAAGTAAATGAAAACCTTTTTTTTTTTTGTTAAACCCCGTAAATGTTTGCTACTGTGTGCGCGGGTGTGCTACTAGCGCAATGACAGTTAGCAGTCAGTGGAAAAGGATATAAGAACTAAATATGCAAAGTAAGCCAAGAAATAATAGCTTAGTGGTAGAGTACCCGCCCTATGAGTAGGCAGGCAGGGTTCGAGCCCCTACAACAACCTTTTTTTATTTTTGTAAATAAGCACTAAAAAGCCCCCAGACAGTATTGTACAAATGTAAATGTATTCCCTTTTGTAAAATGGAATGAAATAGAGCATATATTTTGAAGTAACATAAGAATAAAAATAGTCAGAAATGTACTGATAGCTAAGCTGCCGTGAGACAGAGTGCCTGTAGCTGAGTAGTGTTTAAAAAGCTGCAAACTGCGTGCCCGTTGCCAAGCAGCGGGTAAACAGGCTGAAACTGTGTGCAATTAGCTGAACATGTGTGTCACTAGCCAATTAAGATTTATCCCAGCACACCGCTTGCGCTCCCACAAGCTAACTGCCAGTGCGCGTTACCTCCGCAAGCGCAGAACAGGTTTAAAGTGCTTAAAAGTGCCTTTATGGCACTCTGATTGACAGGTCCTGTACTCAGTTCGAAAGTTTGCTAAGAAAAATAAATTCCCACTGTCAGTCTCGAACCCAGGACCTTGGTAACATTAGTCTGTATGACCTACCACTAAGCCATGCCTGCTTTACAAGAACACACTGCTAAAATAAATATAACATGTAATAGTAGGAATCAGTATAAAGGTAATATAGGAGATGTACTATCCAAAGCATGTTTGGTAGAGTTTTAATGGCCAAATTACTGGATTCCCATACTAGTTCAGTGTGAGCAGAAACAGCACTGCTACCTGTTAGCTTGTACATAATAATGTAAGGTAATGTACATATGTGAAGGTATGTATATCTACACATACATAAATATAAATATATATTAATACATATGAAATATAATCGTAGGTCTCAGTAGCCATACACACTCACTACAGGAAAAAGTTAACATAATTGCTGCAACCTGAATCTGCAACACAGCCTGACCCCTGTGTGACCTACTTACCCTTCTAACTGCTTACAGGTGGCCTCAACACTTTGATTGACAGGTCCTGTACTCAGTTTGAAAGTTTGCAAAGTAAAAAATTCCCACTGTCAGTCTTGAAACCAGGACCTAGGTAACATTAGTCTGTTTGACCTACCACTAAGCCATGCCTGCGTTGGAAGAGCACACTGCTAAAATAAATATAACATGTAATAGTAGGAATCAGTATAAAGGCAATATAGGAGATGTACTATCCAAAGCATGTTTGGTAGAGTTTTAATGGCCAAATTACTGGATTCCCATACTAGTTCAGTGTGAGCAGAAACAGCCCTGCTACCTGTTAGCTTGTACATAATAATGTAAGGTAATGTACATATGTGAAGGTATGTATATCAACACATACATATATATAAATATATATTAATACATATGAAATATAATCGTAGGTCTCAGTAGCCATACACACTCACTACAGGAAACAGTGAAGATATATGCAGCAACCAGAATCTGCAACACAGCCTGGCTCCTGTGAGACCTACTAAGCCCTTTAACTGCTTAAAGGTGCCTCTAGCACTGTGATTGATAGGCCCTATACTCAACTCAAAAGCAGAATATGAGCATACTAGTAGGCCCTACCACAAGACCATTGTAACACTAGTCTGTATGACCTACCACTAAGCCATGACTCTCATACAGGAATATAGTGCTAAATAAGTGGAACATGTAATAGTAGGAATGAAGATAAAGACAATATAGTATGTCTACTACCCAAAGCATGTCAGGCAGACTTTTATAGTTCCAATTACTGGATTCCCATACTAGAGTAGTGTTAATGGAAACCGCCCTGCTAATTGTTAGCTTGTACCCAATAATGTCAGCTAATGTACATATATGAAAGTATGTATATGTACACAGATATATATATATATATATTCATATAGCAATACATATGACATATAGTTGTAGGTGTCAGTATGCATACACACTCACTACAGGGAACAGGCAAGATAAATGCAGCAACCTGAATCTACAACACAGCATGAAGCATGGGAGATGTACTAACCTTCACACTCACAGAACACTGTCAACAGCATACCAGCATGGTCCATGCCCTACAATCTGAAAGGGCAACGCCTATCTCACATACCCTTTTATAGCAGTGTCCTGAAATCACAGTGAGACATGCAATTAGTACACACCCAGCTGCTTGCAATTAGCAAATGCTGCCTTACAATTGGTGCAGAGGCCATCACATGGATCTATGCAGATACCTACAAAAGTATTCAGTACCCACACTCCACTCATGCAATACAGTCATTGCACTAACCGAATGAGAAAGAGAGAGAGAGAGACAGACAGAGAGAAAACAAAATATACTGACAGCCAGCAGCAAAACAGCAGCAGCAGCAACAGCAGCAAAATACAAGCAGCACGACTGACTCACCAAAAGCTGCCACAAACACAGGTAATGCAAAGTAGCAGGTTAATCCTGTGTATACTGTGACACCTCCAAATGTATCACAGTTCACTATCAATAGGTATGTCCATGAGATAGGTTGTGTGTAGATAGTCATGAAATATAAACATATGTAATATTGTTGTACATGTGGGCCATAACTAACACTTCCATAGCTTAGAACACAAGGCCAGTTGTGCATATGATGCAGTAGTTCCCAGGGTCAGTAGAGGTTCCTCCTCATTGGTGTGGGACCACTGTGTATGTATGGCACTGTTCAGGTACATATCCTGTAGTATGGCCATGGATTAATATCAGTCTGTCATGTGGTGCTATGTCCTCCAGGGGTGAATGTAGCACACATCCAGGGATACCATTCCGTAACAGTGATGATATGTGTTCTGCAATGATGAGGGTGGCTCTCACCTGGACATGTGAGAGGATAGGGAGGTTACAGTCATCTGGGATAACTAATAACACGTGTGTAGGACAATGGGGGGGGGTACCTGCACCTAAACTGTCTGCAAAATTGTTGGCAATATCTGTGAATTTGGTGAATGTGAAGCATCTTAACACTGCAGACAACAGATGCCTTCCGTCATGTGAATCTACCCTGTACTGCTGCCCCTCACAAACACACATACACACACATGTCAATTGGTGTTACCAGTGGCGGCTTGGGCATATCTAACCCACACCCTGTGCATATGATGACACTGTGCCACCTCCTGCATACTACAACATCGGTGCAGGTAAAGGTAAACACGTTGCTGATGCACAGGGTGACTACATAGATGTGTATAAGTAGCAACATGTTGGTAACTGTTGTGTGTTGCAGTATAAATGTGTGTATATCCCATCAGTCCTGCTGCAGTAACTGTATGAATGTCCTCAATTGTTATCTGCACCCATACTACTTAACAAAGTGTACCTGCTGCACACCATCACATGCTAACATTGACTATGGCAATGTGCATCTTGTGCTGTTATGTAGATTCAGCTACATGTATCTGTTCTGTCACACATGCATTTATACACACCCTGCTACCCACACACATGCACACGCTCACCTGCCATTCCCATTATTTATCACCCTACATGAGTAGCTGTTGATACATGACAGGTACACATTTCAGAAGTGCACTATGTTGTTTACTACTGGCATCCCCTTCTCTACCTGTACTCACAGGGTGCAGGCAACCTCATCAGTTGGAAGATGTAATGTGCATCAGGTACTGTAGTACCCTGATTGCCACAGCAAACATGCTTCCCATACGGAAATGCACACACAGACACATCCCACATCCACACACTTGCCACATTCAGGCTTCAGAACACTATCTAGGTATATTCGGGTACATGTGCATGTTCAAGTAGCATGTAACACTATACTGAGTACTGGCACTTAGTTGTCTGTAGTCATGTTGTCTGTATAGAATAAAAGAAATGTTTTATTATCCTACTCCGTTTTGTGGACATTACTTGAACAAGTGTTACCTTACATGTGTTATCAGTACCAACACCTTCTGTTTTGTAGTTTTGTTTGTATAGGGTGCTATCAACATCACTGCTTGTTAAGGGTAATGACCACCCTGCAGTGCATAGCCCCATGTGGCAAAAGCCACATCCCACCCCATCATTGTGCACACACACTAACCCCACCAACAGTAAAACAAATACTTTCCATTTGCAAGGTTCAAACCCACACCTAACTGTGCAATGACAGTAGAAACAGACACATTAGCAGAGTGTGCTATTTGCAGTAGTTGAAGAAACCTTTACTAATGCTGTACTTAGAGGGTGCTGACATCATCTGTGTGTAGGAGGAGGGATGTGCACCCTGTAGTGTGTTCTCCCAGTTGGAAAAAGGCAGTTAACCCTCCCAGCATAGTGCACACACATAAACCACACTCATACATTCCCTTTGCAGGATTCAAACCCCCACCTAACTACGTTATGACACTGAAGAAAGACACATTAGCAGAGCACGCTATGCAAATTACTGGAGGACTTTACTACAGGTGATATAGTTATACAGTCCTGACATCATCACTATTTCAAAAGGGGGATCTGCATCCTGTACGATACTGTCACGGTTGCTAATAGGGACATTTTCCACACACACACATCGATGTGTTGGAGGTTTGCATATGTGGGGATCCAGAACACCAGTGTGATTAGTATATGGTTTGATTGCAACAATGAGGGATATACTCCCAGTGGTGATTAGTTTTTACTCATGTTTGTAAAGATCAGCTGTAGTATATCTGCCCCTCTTGTGGGAAGGTTGGTTACCTGTTCCATAGCCAAAGAATGTCTGATCAATGGGAATCTTAGAGCTTGGGTATTGTGGCCTGTGTAATGTACACAGTCTGTTCGGGTAGCTGGCATCACCCAGTATGATGGTGTCTGCAGAGTAATCTAAACTCTCCTGTGTCAGCATGAAGGCTGTGTGGGAGACCTGAGTTTGAGAGGGTGCTGTAAGAGCTCCTCTGTGTCTCTTTCCATGTGGTCCAGGGAGGTACGTCCCAACAGGTAGCTGACTGTGACCCTCCCTTGCTCTGTCTGGAGGGCGCACGTCTGTCAACAGCTCATGTCAAGCAACTGCACACCCCTCATAAATGATGTGGAAACCTTCAAAGGCCCTAGGCCTGTTGAAAATATGGACCAGACTGCAGATACCTGTATAGAGGCATTCTGTGGACACATTCAGGAATGCATGGATCATGAAGCCACATATGAACGCATGACCCAATTCTCCAAAGGCAGATGTCCTGGGCGCGGACACCAGCCATAAACACACTATACAATAGAAGGATGGCACCACTACATGATACAACAACCTCCCAAAATGTGAAGGCACCACTGAGGAGTATTGGAAGACAACTACAGGCACCCATATGATTGTCTAAGGCCATCTTTGAGAGAGGATTCCACAAGCCACTGAGGATAATCACAAGGCTGCCTGTAGTTATGTTAGTAACCTGGGTGGTACTACCCAGATATGCTCAGAGGTAATACAATATGTCACACAAAATATAAAACACACAGACATTGCCATCATCCTAGTGGACAGGTTCAATGCTGCCTTCTCACCCCACCACACCAAAAGGGAACATATGTCTCGCATCACAGTGCTTCCCCCCCTGACATCACAGATGCTCAGGTAAGAGATGCCCTTCCCAAAGCAGTAAACACTGCATCAATGGGACCAGACAGTGTCCCAGGCTGTGTCCTACATGAACCACAAGAAGAGCTACACCCAGACATAACACCACTGTTCAATCCCAGCCTTAATACATGATATGTGGCCAGAGAGTGGCATACAGCAACAGTGGTCCCTCAACATGCAGGTGGTGCCGTCACGGATCCTGGACACTACTAGCCCCATATGTCTGACTAGCTTTGTCTGCAAAGCTATGGCAAGAATCATCAAGAACCTCACATATCTAGATATTGTGGACCTACAGACATGTCACCATACACAGTTTGGCTTTGTCAATGGCAAATCCTGCCTATCAAACCTGTTTGCTTTGTTTGAAACAGTCACCAAGGCCACTGTCAAGGGGTAGGAGGTCCACACAGCCTACCTGGACCTTGCATAAGCCTTGGCTACAATACCCCACTTGTGCATTCTAGGAAGCTCACCAGTGTACATATTAACCCCTATGTCACTATGGGTATTGCACAGTGGCTCAAGGGCAGAACACACATGGTAGAATTGCTGGAGCCATGTCAGCCTCCAACCTGGTACAAGTGGTGTCCCACAAGGCAAAGCCCTAGGGGCTGTCATGTTCATTATATATTTGTCATAGGTACAGGCCAACATGGAAGTACTGTGGCTCAGCAAGTCACAGGTGACTGCAGACTCAACACCATAATCAACTCAACAGCTAACACACGCATCCTCCAAAGGGACTCTTGCAAACACATGACTTGTGCCACAGCCATGGCCTCAACGTGAATGACAGAAAGAGTCTAGTCATCCCCTTTGTCAAACACTAAATGACCACAATGTACCACATATGTCTTAATCCAGTAAGTGCAGACCAAGGAATTATGGACCTTGGGGTACACAGGTTGATAGCATTCTACCATTTGACAACAACATGGACAAAGTGGTTAGGTAAGCATGTGATATGGGCCACATCATCATGGGATCCACATGTAGGCCAGGGAGGACATTGTGCCCCTTTACTCATCCCTCATCATGCCCATAATTGACTATGATGAACCTGTCGGCATGCACCTTACCAGACACCTGCAGCAACTGGGGCTAACACATATCTACCTCGACAAGGGGATCAAAGTGCTCAAACAGATGCCACATACTGACTGGTTAAAGTAGCAGCAGCTGTACTCAGTGACATACTGCCTCTTCATAGGCAATCTGTGCCTGACATAGAAGGCCAGGTCATACCCTCATGTAATGGCCATGCTGCATCCCAGAATATCCAGATCCCACCAGGATACACACTGGAAATACTTGAACTTCAGGAGTGATATACATAGGACATGGTGGAGGGCACATTCACAACTCAGAGGCACCCTTCATTCCTGATTATTATCCCAATAGAGGTTAGGTGGACTGACTCAGTGACTATCTTCAAGAGCGATAGTAATGACTGGATGTGACATTGTAGGGTTACGCTGGGTATCACTTATGTGTCACTGTGAGAAAGAGGCACAGTATACTAACCTTGGAAAAGGGCATAGCAAGACACATTCACAATGCATGTTGAAAGGCACGCACATTCTGGCTAGGTGGATACATGCCCTGGGCAGATATCCCTGTACGAACCTATGGACCTATGTCTCTTTTTCACCATTGGCCCTATGTGCTGTCAATCACCAATGTAATCTCAATACTCTGGTAGCATGTGCAAAGGTCAGTTGTCAGTCACCTCTATGGCACAGTTGTGGAATATGTGTGTCATGTAGTAATGTCACAGCTGCCACATGTACACAGTCAACCCTATCCCTACCCATTGATGTACACCACATGTATGAGATGGAAACACATGGCCAAACTGTAACAGCAACATACAAGTCAGTCTGATGCATGGACACATATGACTCAGTCATTGTCCATGCCACCACAGCTGATGTGGCATGTCGCTCACTGGGATACGTGATAGGGAACATGGAAGGGATCACTGAGCAAGTGACACAGGCTGGTAGACCCCTGACCTTGGTTGGCATCAGACCCTCACCAGGGATTCCGACAAATTACTGAATGCTAATGAATAAGTGTATCTACAACACCATAGCTGAATGGTTCTTAGCATGCAGTCACTGCATTGCTATGGAATACTGTCTTACCACTCCCACAAAAGGTGAGAACATGCAGCTCCTGTACATTAACAACATGTAGACTTTATGCCCCAGACCAGGTGTGCATCCCTCACTACTAGGCTGATAGCATCTACATCTCACACTGTATATACACATCCCATATGCAGCATCTGCACAGAAGACCACGGTCATAATGTTACCCTGTGCATATACCATGTATTCACATGTGGCAGGCATCACACATGGTAAATATTGAAAGTCTCAGGTACATATGTGTATTTGGCACACACATACATCATGTGTTCATTGCCATAACCGGTGTAATCAATGTCATGCATTATTGTGAGGGACAACCCACACACATGGGCATTCTGTGTGTGCACAACACACATGGCATGTCTGTAATCAAAAGCCATACATAATTGTGATATCGTTTAGAAATGGGTATGTGCATCCTGTAGTGTGTTTTCCCAGTTACCAAAAGGGATGTTTCTTTCATACATACTTACCCCCTTCACACACACTTGCCACCTGCTGGATTCAAACCCCTACCTAACTATGTTATGACACTAGAGACGGATGCATTAGCACAGCGCGCTATTCGCATTACTGGGGAATGTCCTCTCCCCTGATATACTTGTAGGGTGCTGACATCATCAGAGTTTAGAAAGTGGAATGATCATCCTGTGGTGTGTTTTCCCAGTTGCCAAAAGGGATGTTTTTTTCATACACACTTACCCCCTTCACACACACTTGCCACCTGCTGGATTCAAACCCCTACCTAACTATGTTATGACACTAGAGACGGACGCATTAGCACAGCACGCTATTCGCATTACTGGGGAATGTCCTTTCCCCTGATATACTTGTAGGGTGCTGACATCATCAGAGTTTAGAAAGTGGAATGATCATCCTGTGGTGTGTTTTCCCAGTTGCCAAAAGGGATGTTTTTTTCATACACACTTACCCCCCTTCACACACACTTGCTGGATTCAAACCCCTACCTAACTATGTTATGACACTAGAGACGGACGCATTAGCACAGCACGCTATTCGCATTACTGGGGAATGTCCTTTCCCCTGATATACTTGTAGGGTGCTGACATCATCAGAGTTTAGAAAGTGGAATGATCATCCTGTGGTGTGTTTTCCCAGTTGCCAAAAGGGATGTTTTTTCATACACACTTACCCCTTCACACACACTTGCCACCTGCTGGATTCAAACCCCTACCTAACTATGTTATGACACTAGAGACGGACACATTAGCACAGCACGCTATTCGCATTACTGGGGAATGTCCTTTCCCCTGATATACTTGTAGGGTGCTGACATCATCAGAGTTTAGAAAGTGGAATGATCATCCTGTGGTGTGTTTTCCCAGTTGCCAAAAGGGATGTTTCTTTCATACACACTTACCCCCTTCACACACACTTGCCACCTGCTGGATTCAAACCCCTACCTAACTATGTTATGACACTAGAGACGGACGCATTAGCACAGCGCGCTATTTGCATTACTGGGGAATGTTCTTTCCCCTGATATACTTGTAGGGTGCTGACATCATCAGAGTTTAGAAAGTGGAATGATCATCCTGTGGTGTGTTTTCCCAGTTGCCAAAAGGGATGTTTCTTTCATACCCACACACTTACCCCTTCACACACACTTGTCATCTGCCGGATTCAAACCCCTATCTAACTATGTTAAGACACTAGAGACGGACGCATTAGCACAGCGCGCTATTCGCATTACTGGGGAAAGTCCTTTCCCCTGATATACTTATAGGGTGCTGACATCATCAGAGTTTAGAAAGTGGAATGATCATCCTGTGGTGTGTTTTCCCAGTTGCCAAAAGGGATGTTTCTTTCATACACACTTACCCCCTTCACACACACTTGCCACCTGCTGGATTCAAACCCCTACCTAACTATGTTATGACACTAGAGATGGACGCATTAGCACGGCGCGCTATTCGGATTACTGAGAGAATCCTTTCCTCCAATATACTTATAGGGTGCTGACATCATCAGAGTCTAGAAAGTGGAATGATCATCCTGTGGTGTGTTTTCCCAGTTGCCAAAAGGGATGTTTCTTTCATACACACTTGCACACACACACTTACCCCCCTTCACACACACTTGCCACCTGCTGGATTCAAACCCCTACCTAACTATGTTATGACACTAGAGACGGACGCATTAGCACGGCGTGCTATTCGGATTACTGAGAGAATCCTTGTCTCCAATATACTTATAGGGTGCTTACATGATCAGTGTCTAGAAAGGGGGACGACCATCCTCTGGTGTGTTTTCACATTTGCTAGGGGTAACATTTGGACCAAGTGTGTGAGCATGCCCAGTTCAGCCTTCCTGTGGCATGTTGTGTGAAAGATGTCTCATTTATCTGTGTGTGAGCATGCCCAGTGTGGGCTTTACATATGTTGAACTCTGCAGCCCATCACATTTGTGGATGAGTGTGACCTTCAACAAATACCTCCGGTTTATGGTTGTGTGTTCTGTGCCATGTTGTGTAGTTACTGTCGGAATGCTTGTTGTGTGAACAAAACTGGGAGTATACTGTGCCTGCAGGTTTTGCATGGGATACTTTGCACACAATTGTCAACATCCGTTCATACTGACCTAACACTGTAGCACTGTCTAGTGTAGTGTTTCAGTACTTTCACTGTGGCGGTCAGTATCCTGGGCTTCAGTCCTATCACTGATTTACATTTCCATAGTGTGCACAACAGGCTGGTTAAGGTCCAGTTGTGCACATCTGCACAAAGGCAGTGCCTCTACAGACCCTGTTAATTGCTGCCCCATAAGCTTAACAAGTGTAGTCTGCAAATCTATGGAGAGGATCATAATTGAGCTCATAAACAAAGATATAGGGGACATGCAGACATTGTACCCATCCCATTTTGGCTTGGTCAGGGGCAGATCATGCCTTTTGTACTGGGTTGACATCTTCAAATTGGTCACTTAGGCCATTGTTGGGGAAAGGCAGTCCATACAACCTACCTTGGCCTTGCTAACACTTTCAACACAATACCCCACTCAGGTATTGTGGAAAGCCCTCACAACTGAAATGTAAACCCATATGTCACAAGATGGGTTGCAAACTGGCTTAAGGACGGGACCCACAGGGTTAGAGTTGCTGGCACTATGTTAGACTCCAGGCTGGTCACAGGTGGTGTCACACAGGGCTCAGTCCTTGGCCACCATTGTTTGTCATGTACTTCCCATGAGAACAGGCCAACATGGGAGGACTTTGGATGACAATGTTAGCAGATGAGTGCACACTGGGCACCATAGTGGACAGTGCATCACACACAGATATCCTTCAGAAGGGACTCACAGTAACTGATAGCTGGTGCCAGGGCCATGGCCTGAAGTCAGAGTGCACAACATGTGTAGACATACCCTTCAGGAAAAGCAAGGTGACCCCAAGCTACCATATTGGTGGCAATCCTCTAAGCACAGAGGAGGTTATCACGGACCTGGGGACCCAGGTTGACAGTCGCCATTCTTCTCAGACTCACATTGCTAAAGTGGCTAGGAAGACCTTCTACATTGCCCACCTGATAAGGATGGGATTCACATCCAGATCTAGTGGGTCATTGTTCCCCTGTACTCTTCAGTTATCAGACCGGTGATCAAGTCAAATGCCCTATTCTGGCTGTATCTCACCCAACATCTGCAGCAATTGGAGACACCCTGACTGTCCCCACCTAAAGGATCAAGGAACCACAACAGCTGTCATATGCTGCCAGATTGAAGACACTCACACTCTATTCACTCACATACCGTCTGCTTAGAGGTGACATGTGCCTGACATGCGAGGCCATGTCCAAACAGAGATTAATGGACATGCTCCACCTCAGACTCAGAAGATCCACCTGAACCACTAGTGCAGGTGACTGACACCTTAGCAGGGATGTATGTTGGACATGTTGTAGGGATGGAGTTATCACCCGGAGACTCCCTATGCTGTGGAATACAATCCTGGTCCATTTGAGGCAGAGCACCTTGCTGGCTGTGTTCAAGAGGTATCTTGACCTAATGCTAGTCGGAGAATGTGTTTGTCCATCAACACATTGTAAGCGTAGTTTGACATGTCATATGTCTTGTTTAGTATACTGTGCCTCTGTCTACCTGTGACATAACATTGATACCCAGGGTAAACCTCCCATCTCCCATCCACTCATTAGGATTCCTGTTGAGGGGACTCAACCAGTGTCTTTATGGACAACCTGTAGTGGTAGTTTACTCATGTGTGGGGGTGGCTTCTGTGTTTTGGATAATGCAGTACAGCCTGTCCTATATATGTCAGTGCTGGGGTTCAGTTCCCTCATGTGCATAGCTACCTGCCATTCAGATTGTACAAGGTGCAGCATGTGCATTGATTCCAGCTTGGACATGGCTTTCTACGTCAGGCACAGCTTGCATCTGGGTGGACAGCATGGCAGTGTGTGGAGCTGCACTCTGTTTAATCAGACTACACATTACATGTGTTCCAGCTCTGTCATACTCCTGGTGAGGTACTGTTGTGGACTTTACAGGTGCTGGATGTGTGTGCATGAGGTACACCCACAGGGGCTGTTGTGGTAATTTCTACTGGTGATGAAAGATAACTGCAAAACCAGAATGACCTCCCCTTAGCTAGATGTCAGACAGCATGGACCATACAATCACAACTGGAAATAGGATTCTACACCTACCACCCTAGAACACAGTAAAGGAAAGACACTACGGCTGATGCTGCTCAATGCCCAAGGTCTCTACCTCAAGCTGCACACACTCTATGCCCTTCTCAGTATGTAGCACATTGATGTCTGTGCTGTGCCTGAAACCTGGTTCACAGTTTCTGACAGCACCCCAGCACTATCGGGTGTTACCTCATCTCATGCATTCCGGCACCAGCATCCCGACAACAACAAGAAGGATGGTGGGTGTCCATATTCATCAAGGACACCCTCACCTCATGGTTGGGGGCAACACACTATGCATCGGAGACCATCCAGGTGCCAGTGACCGTAGGCAAGACTGCTCTGCAGTTTGTAGCATGTTACATGCCACCCGCTCAAACTCAGGTACCTCACACAGCTATCCTGCAAACACTGAAGGGGATAAATGTATCTCCAAACACCATCCTACTGGGTGATTCCAACTATCCACATATAGACTGGGATCACTAATCATGCCACAACACTCTAACACAAAGGTTCCAAGAGTTCATACACTGAAATGCCATGGAACAACTGGTCCCAATACCCTCAAGTGGAGGCAACATACTAGAACACATCATCACAAACATGGGGTCACACTGTTCAACACCAGATGTATACCCATCATTGGTGAGATCAGATCATGGACTACTCTCAGTGGGAGTCCACATCCCACCCACACCCCAGATGGGAAAAGAAACGGTGAAGACCTTGTCAAATGCCGACTTCACATTTCTGAGCACTGGTGTGGTCTCTTTCAAGGCCCCCAGGCCAGCGGACACCATTACCCAAGCCACTGTATCACTTAGAAATGCCTTCTACCAGCACCTCCAGGACTGCATGGTTCAGGCAATCCAAAATAATAATGACTCTTTGTACCACAGGCAAGCATCCAGTCTGGTGGACCCTAGCCATAAACAAGCTGTACAACACAAGGAAGGAGCTACTACACGATAGAGTGTAATCCGTATGGGGGAAGACACCCCTGCTCATTGTGAGTAAAACACTGGGTTCCCCCATACAATCATCCGAGGCATGTTTAGAGAGTAAACCCACTCAGGACTCCAGGGACAATCATGAGGCCTTTTTTACCTATGTTTGAAACCTATTTCATATGTTTCATATATGCTGCCCGACTGAAGGAATTCCAGCTGTATTCAGTCGCTTACTGTCTGCTCAGAGGTGACCTGTGCCTGACATACAAGACTATGTCCAACCCAGGATTAATGAACATGCTTCACCTCAAGACCTGTACATCCATCAGAACTACAAGGGCAGGAGACCTAAACCTCAACACAGATATTAATAGGATGTGCTGAAGGGACAGATTCCTCACCCAGAGAGTCCATATGCTGTGGAACAACATCCTGGTACATGTGAGGCTGAGCACCTCACTGGCTTTGTTCAAGTGAGATTGTGACCAATGGATGGGAGATTGCAGGTATACCCCAGGGATAACCTCAGTATCACTGCTTGACAGAGGCACAGCAAAATAATGGGCATATTATCCATCAACTTGCACGGGTGGCAGAAGCCACAAAACTCTGGGCTAGGCTTATAAATGCCCTAGGGCAGATAGTCTAGTATGAACCTGTGAACATAGGCCTTGGGCAGTTCCTGCTATTAGGACAGTGGTCTGCAGCAAGCTATATAGTAGTAGTCGGTTTTAGCCATTGGTTTTGACCATGGCTATTCCATGTTGCTTCTTGTTGTGGTACAAACATGGGTGTGTGGTTATCCATGCTATGTATTGCTAGTCACCCTCATTTTGTATCTTGTTCCATGTGTTTGCACATGTACATCACTGTATGATGTGCAGCTGTTTCCACAGGGTCATATGAGTGGATATGGATGTTAGTTGGGGTCCTCAGGTGTGCATATTGTACATGATATTACATTACTTAACACATGGCATTCATGCCTCAGGTGGTGCTGCAGGGCCACCTCTGTCGGATACACATACTACACTCCTGTACGTTTGGAAGCAGGTTGTGTCATGTTAAGCATCCCTGTTACTGTATGAGTGAGTCAGAGCGGGTATCAGTCCCAGTGTTCCTACTGACCAAGCATATGTGCTATGCGTTGCCTCTTTGCCAAGGCCAGGCCATACTGGGCACGCCTCCTTCTTCATTCATGCTAACGAGTGCAGACCTGGTTTAAAGTGCTTAAAAGTGCCTTTATGGCACTTTGATTGACATGTCTTGTACTCATTTTGAAAGTCTGGAGACAAAAATAAATTCCCACTGCCAGTCTCGAACCCAGGACCTTGGTAACATTAGTCTGTATGACCTACCACTAAGCCATGACAGCCATACAAAAGCACTCTGCTAAAATAAATATAACAGTCAATAGTAGGAATTAGTATAAAGGCAATATAGGAGATGTACCATCCAAAGCATGTGAGGCAAAGTTTTAATGGCCAAATCACTGGATTCCCATACTAACCTTCACACTCACAGAACACTGTCAACAGCATACCAGCATCGTCCACGCCCTACAATCTGAAAGGGCTATGCCTATCTCACATACCTTTTTATAGCAGTGTCCTGAAATCACAGTGAGACATGCAATCAACACACACCTGGCTGCATGCAATTAGCAAATGCTGCCTTACAATTGGTGCAGGGGCCATCACATGGACCTATGCAGATACCTACAAAAGCATTCAGTACCCACACTCCACTCATGCAATACAGTCATTGCACAAACCTAATGAGAAAGAGAGAGAGAGAGAGAGAGAGAGAGAAGAAAATATACAGACAGCCAGCAGCAAAACCATGAGTAGCAAACAGCAAGCAGCAAGCAAGCACCACTGACACAGCAACAGCTGCCACAAACACAGGTAATGCAAAGTAGCAGGTTAATACTGTGTTTACTGTGACACCTCCAAATGTATCATAGTTCACTATCTATAGCTCTGTCCATGAGATAGGTTTTGTGTGCATAGTCCTGAAATATACACATATGTAATATTGCTGTACATGTTGCCCATACGTGACACTTCCGTAGCTTAGAACAGAAGGCCAGTTGTGCATATGATGCAGTACATACCAGGGTCAGTAGAGGTTACTCCTCATTGGTGTGGGACCACTGTGTATGTATGGCACTCTTCAGGTACACATCCTGTAGTATGGCCAGGGAGTAATATCAGTCTGTAATGTGGTGCCATGTCCTCCTGGGGTGAATGTAGCACACATCCAGGGATACCATTCTGTAACAGTGATGCTATGTGTCCTGCAATGTTGAGGGTGGCCCTCACCTGGACATGTGAGAGGATAGGGAGGTTACAGTCATCTGTGATAACTAATTCCACTTGTGTAGGAGAATGAGGGGATATCTGCACCTAAACTGTCTGCAACAATATTGCCAATATCTCAAACATGTTTTCCATACGGAAATGCACACACAGTAACATAACACATCCACACACTTGCCACATTCAGGCTTCAAAACACTATCTAGGTATATTCTGGTACATCTGCATGTTACAGTAGCATGTAGCACTATACTGAGTAGTGTCAGTTGTCTGTTGCCATGTTGTTTGGATAGAGTAAAAGGAGCATTTGTTTATCCTACTTTGTTTTGTGGACATTACTTGAAGTGTAACCTTACATGCATCATTGGTAACAACACCTTCTGTGTTGTTGTTCTGTTTGTACAGGGTGCTGTCAACATCACTGTTTGTTAAGGGAAATGTGCACCCTGCAGTGCATAGCCCCATTTGGCAAAAGAGACATCCCAGCCCCGCCATTGTGCACACACACCAACCCCACCCACAGTAAAACGCATACGTTCCATTTGCAAGGTCCAAACCCCTACCTAGATGTGTTATGACTCTAAAGGCAGACACATTAGCAGAGTGTGCTATTTGCATTAGTAGGAGCAATCTTTTCCAATGCTGTACTTAGAGGGTGCTGACATCATCTGTGTTTACGAAGAGGGATGTGCACCCTGTAGTGTGTTCTCCCAGTTGGCAAAAGGCACCTTCCCTCCACAGCGTTATGCACACACACAAACCCCACTCATACTAACACACATACATTCCCGTAGCAGGATTCAAACCCCTACCTATGTTATGATACTAGAGACGGACGCATTAGCGGAGCGCTATTCACATTTCTAGGAGATTTCATTTCAGTTGATCTACTTATAGGGTGCTGACATCATCAGTGTTTAGAAAGTGGAATGAGCTCCCTGTGGTGTGTTTCCACAGTTGCCAAAAGGGATGTGCTTCTCATACACACTTATACAGACACTTATCCCCATTCACACACACACATGCCACTTGCTGGATTCAAACCCCTACCTAACTATGTTATGACACTAGAGACAGACGCATTAGCAGAGCGCGCTATTCAGATTACTGGGAGGTAGCATTTCTACTGATCTACTTATAGGGTGCTGACATCTTCATTGTTTGGAATGGGGAATGTGCATCCTGTGGTGTGTTTTCACAGTTGTTAAGAGGAACATTTGAACTAAGTGTGTGAGCATGCCCACTTCAGCCTTCCCATGGCATGTTGTGTGAATGATGTCTCATTTATCAAAGTGTGTGAGCATGCCCAGTGTGAGCTTTCCATATGTTGAACTATGCAGCCCATCACAGTTGTGGATGAGTGTGAACTCCAAAAATAACTCCTGTTTAAGGTTGTGTGTTCTGTGACATGTTGTGTAGTTACTGTCCAGATGCTTCCTGTGAACACAACAGGGATTATACTGTGCCTGCAGCTTTTGCATGGGATACTTTGCATACAATTGTTAACATCCATTCATACTGACCTAGCACTGTTGTACTGTATAGTGTAGTGGTTCAGTACTTTCACTGTGGTGGACATTATCCTGGGCTTTAGTCCTATCACTGATTTACATTTCCATACTGTGCACAACAGCCTCTTTAGGGTCCAGTTGTGCATGTCTGCACAAAGGCAGTGCCTCTATGGACTCTGGTAATTACTGCCCCATAAGCTTAACAAGTGTAGTCTGCAAAGCTATGGAGAGGATCATAATGGAGCTCATGAAGAAAGATATGGAGGACATGCAGACATTGTACCTGTCCCAGTTTGTGTTGATCAAGGGCAAGTCATGCCTTTTGTACTTGGTTGACATTATCAAAACAGTAACTAAGGCCATTGATGAGGGAAAGGCAGTCCATAGAGCCTACCTTGCCCTTGAAAACCCTTTCAACACAATACCCCACTCAGGTATTGTAGGAAACCCTACCAACAGAAATGTACACCCATATGTCACAAGATCAGGTTTCAAACTGTCTTACGGACAGGACCCACAGGGTTAGAGTTGCTGGCACTATGTCAGATACCATGCCAGTCACATGTGGTCTCACACAGGGCTCAGTCCTTGGCCCCCTATTGTTTGTTATCTACTTCTCAGAAGTACAGTCCAACATGGGAGGACTTTGGCTGACAAAGTTTGCAGATGACTGCACACTGGGTGCCATAGTGGACAGTGCATCAGACACGGATATCCTTCAGAAGGGGCTCACGGACACTGATAGCTGGTGCCAGAGCCATGGCCTGAAGTCAACTTGCAAAACATGTGTAGTCATACCCTTCAGGGAAAGCAAGGTAACCCCAAGCTACCATATAGGTGGCAATCCTCTAAGCACAGGAAGGTTATCATGGACCTGGGGACCCAGGTTGACAGTCACTGTTCTGATGACACTCACATTGCTAAAGTGGCTAGTAGGACCTTCTACATTGTCCACATGATCAGGAAGGGATCCACATCCAGATCTAGTGGGTCATTGTTCCCCTGTACTCTTCACTTATCGGACCGGTGATCTGGTACACTGCCTTATCTGGATGTATCTCACCTGACATCTGCAGCAAGTGGGGAGACCCTGAATGTCCCCCAACAAAAGGATAAAGGGTCTCCAACATCTGTCATATGCTGCCAGATTGAAAACACTACAGCTCTATTCAGTCACATACTGTCTGCTTAGAGGTGACATGTGCATGACATGCAAGCATGTCCAACCAGGGATTAATGGACATGCTCCACCTCAAAATCTTCAGATCCACCTGAACCACTAGTGCAAGTGACTTACACCATAGCAGGGATGTACATTGGACATGTTGGAGGGGTGGATTTATCACTCGGAGACTCCCTATGCTGTGGAATACAATCACGGTCCATGTGAGTCACAGCACCTTGCTGGCTCTGTTCAAGAGGTATCCTGACCTGTGGATGGGAAATCATAGGTTTACCCGGAGATCGCCACTGTGTCACTGCTGGAGACAGGCACGTCAAACTAATGGGCACAGTACTGTTTCCATATAAGGGGTGGCGTACGCAACCAGACTCTGGACTAGGCTTAGAACTGCCATGGGGCAGATAGCCTAGTATGAACCTATGAACCTATCTGACCATGTTGCATTATGTTCAGATGTGAACTACTTACAACGGCCTCAACCAACTGCAGTAGTGTATTCCACAACATGGGTGTACATTGGCAAACACTACCGATGTGCCCAAGGCCATTTCTAATGGTTATTGGATAGTGTGTTTGTCCATCAACACATCATAAGTGCAGTTTGGCATGACATATGTCTTGTTTTGTATACTGTGCCTCTGTCTACCTGTGACACAACATTGATACCCAGGGTATACCTACCATCTCCCATCCACTCGTTAGGATCCCTGTTGAGTAGAATAAATGAGTGACTCTATGGATAACCTGTACTGGTAGTTTACTCATGCGTGGTGGTGGCTTCTGTGTTATGGATAATGCAGTACAGCTTGTCCTATGTATGTCAGTGCTGGGGTTCAGGTCCCTCATGTGCATATCTCCCTGCCATTCACATTGTACAAGGTACGGCATGTGCATTGCTGACAGCTTGGACATGGCTTTCTACATCAGGCACAGCTTGTGTCTGGGTGGCCAGCATGGCAGTGTGTGGAACTGCATTCTGTTTAATCAGGCGACACATTACATGTGTTCCAGCTCTTTGATACTCCTGGTGAGGTACTGTTGTGGACTTTACAGTTGCTGAATGTATCTGCTGAGGTACACCACACAGGCGCTGTTGTGGTCATTTGTAATGCTGCTGAAAGATAACTGCAAAACCACAATGACCTCCCATTAGCTAGATGTCATAACCCTCATGATTAGGTTGGTATATGGATTGTTGCTGTTAACCCTACAGCCACATTTTTGTCCAATGCAGGATATCTATCACCTTGTGTCCCCCATTCTGGCATTACATGTTAGGTATGTCATGGGTCGACACCTATGTGGGAATTGGTGGTCACTTACTGGATTATCCACAGAGGCTGACTATACTGTTTTCACCATTTAACATGCTGACATGGCTATGGCACCAGCTGTCTGTTTCTATGTGGCCCTTTTATGGGATGCTTGTGTCAGCTGGTGTATCAGATATGTCAGGCGGCTTGTTGTCCTCTACAAACATGTTCCAGCACAGTCCTTACTTGTTGGCCTGTACCTATGGGGCATATATACCAGATGGTGAAGGTCCCAGGACCAAGCTTTGTGGGATGCCTGTTATATGTGGTTTGTAGTCTGACATGGCTGCTGCATGTCTGACCATGTCAGTTCTGTCGTTGGTCTGGTTTGCAACCCTCCCATGACATTGGGGTGTATATATCAGCTGGTGAGCAAATCTATACGGAACACATAGGGTATTGTACAGAAGGCTTTGCAAGGTCCGGCTACACTGTGTGGACCACATTGCCCTCATCACTGACTTCAAGTACTGTTTCAACTGAGTCACACATGTTTAGGGGTGGGGTCTGCACTTTGTAAACCCACACTGGGTAGGGTCGGGTGTCAATAGATCCACAATATCATTATGTCTGTGGTACATGCTGGTCCTTTCCATAGCTGTGCAGACCAAACCTCTCATGATTCTGTGGTGGTTGTTTTTCCTATCCATTCAGGAGACACCTTTGTTGAGAACACCCACTGTTGTTGTACACTGCTCTTTGGCACGCACCCTGTGGTAAGGGTGACATAATGTCAGGAGGCGGCAGTCTGCTGGGGAAGGTATTTGGCATTATGGGGGGGGGTTTGCACTGCACATGTCAGGATGTATGTTGGCCATACCTGTGTGTGTCTGGTATGTTGTTTGTAATATCGGTGTGATCCGGAGCATATCCAGGAATCAACAACATGCTTACTACCATCATTTGCAACAGCCTTGGGGTTATCTGTAGTGTCCTGTACAATCTGTATCATAATGGGTTCATATTAGGCTACCCCCCTAGGGCATCTGTAAGCCTGCATGTCCATTTTGTTTGATGGATTCTGGGGAATTGTTTACACCTGTGTCAGTGCTAGTATGATACCAGGGTATAGTGACAAACAGCTCAGAAGCTGACTTCACACTTCTTCGGACTGAGATGGTATCCATTAAGCCCACTGGGCCAGTGGAAACCACAACACACAATGGTGACTCCTGCACAGACACTTTCACGGACATCTCCGAGTAAGCATGGACCATGCAATCACAAATGAGAATGACACCTTCACCACCAAGGGAAAGTGGCCTGTCTGGTGGACCCCAGCCATAAACAAACTGTATAACAGATGAAGGATACTAATGCAAGACAGAGCTACATCTCCAGAATGTAAGGCAGCTGTGATCAGCAGTAGTAGAAAGCTACATTCTCACATAAAGACACCCAAGTTCAACTTGGGGACATAAATCACCACAGACGATGAAGGTAACCACACTGCTTTCTTCAGTTATGTCTGACGCCTGGGTGGGAACCCTCATATATGCTCAGATTTGGTACACAACAACTTATATCCCAGGGACCTGACAGATATTACTGACACCCTGGCAGACCAGTTCAGTGCAATGTACCCCCTCCCTCACCCCCAAGACATGATAGTTATCACAGCTGTATGTAACCTCACTGTCATCCTGGATGTCCATGTGAGAGCCGCAGTCAGCAAAGACGAGTACACAGCATCAATGGGACCTGATGGTATCCCCAGTTGCATGCTATGTGAACTACAGATGGAGATAAACCTGTATATGCAGATCCTATTTAACCTTAGCCTTGCTACAGGATCTGTACCTGAACACTGGCGTACGGCAACAGTGGTCCCACTCCACAAAGGAGATGCCTCCACAGACCCTGGCAGCTACCACCACACAAGCTTAAACAGCCTTGTCTGCAAAGCTTTGTGAAGGGTCATTATGGAGCTTCCACACAGAGACATTGGTGTCCTACAGACCCTTGATCACACCCAATTCAGCTTTGTACAGTGCAGATCCTGCATTTTGCACCAAGTTGACTACTTTGAAACTGTCAGTAGAGCCGTTGATGAGGGCTACACAGTCCACACAACCTACCTGCGCTTGGCTAAGGCCTTTGACACAATACCCCACTCAGGCATCATAGACAAGCTCAACAGCTGAAATATAACACCATATGTCACAGCATAGGTTGCAAAATGGCTCAGAAACAGAACCCATAATGTCAACATTGCAGGTGCCTTGTCAGGTTCAAGCCAGTCACAAGTGGTGTCCCACAAGGTTGTGTCCTGGGACCTCTCTTATTTGGTATTTACTTTTCAGATGTGAAAGCAAACATAGGAGGGTTGTGGCCGACAAAGTTTACAGATGACTGCAACCTGGGCACCATAGTGAATACATCAGCCAGCACACACATCCTACAGACTGCCGTCACACTGACAGATAGCTGGTGCTGGACTCATGGCCTAAACCTGACTGCGACTGATGTGTAGCCATCCCCTTTGGGAGGAACACAGTACCCACAGATCTGTACATAGACAGCAACCCAATGAGTACAGGAAACAAATCAGACAGCTGGGGACACATGTAGATAGTGACATCTCATTTGACACCCATGTTGCCAAAGTTGTTTGACAGACTTTCTATCTTGGCCACCTTATCATGGAGGGTATTCCATCCAGACCATAGGAGGTCATTGTACCACTATACTTCTCCCTTATCAGGCCCATGCTTGAATACAACGCCCCATTTGGTATGTACCTCAACCAGCACTTGCAGCAGCTGGAGAGACCCCACAAGTACCTTACCATGAAGATCAGGGATCTACAACACATGTCATATACTTCCAGAATAACTAAAACAAGCTTTTTCAGTGTCATACCACATACGTACAGGTGACCTATGCCTGACATACAAGACCATGTCCGATCAGGATTTGGTAGACATGCTCCACTGCAAGCAATCCACATCCACCAGAAACATGGGAGCTAAAGATTTGAACCTCAGCACATACATGTATAGGACATGCTGAAGGGACAGAGTCATAACTCAGAGGCATCTCAAACTCTAGCAGAGTATCCCAGTTCATGTTAGACAGAGTACCTCACTGACTCTCTTCAAGAGACATCTGGACAGCTGCATGTGGACAGGGGCACAGACTGGACAGAGGCATAGTCACATTATTCAATTATGTAAGGTGGTCATAATGTGTCACTACTAAGTCAGAGGCACAATATTTCGTATCTATGCAGTACACATATTACCACTATGAGGGGTGGCAATAGCAATATTCATCAAGGACACCCTCACCTCATGGTTGGTGGCAACACACGATGCATTGGACACCATCCGGGTGCAATTGACCATAGGCAAGACTGCTCTGAAGTTTGTAGCATGTTACAGGCCATCCTCTGAAACTCAGGTACCTCACAGAGCTTTCATGAAAACAGTGGCGCGGATACATGTACCTGCAAACACCATCACACTGGGTGATCCCAACTATCCAAATATAGACTGGGATCAGTACTACAGCCACAACACTCTAGCCCACAGGTTCCTAGAGTTCATACACTCACATGCCATGGAAGAACTAGTCACCATCCCCACAAGAGGAGACAACATAGTAGATCTCATCATCACAAACATGGGCTCACAATGTTCAACACCAGAGGTATACCCATCATTGGTGAGATCAGATCATGACCTACTCTCAGTGGAAGTCCACATCCCAGCCCCACCCCAGATAGAAAAGACCACAGTGCAGAACCTCTCAGAAGCCGACTACACACTTCTAATGACTGTTGTGGTCTCTTTCAAAGCCCCAAGCCAGCAGACACCATTACCCAAGCCACTGTATCACTTACAACTGCCTTCTACCAGCACCTTCAAGACTGCATGGATGAGGCAATCCCAAACAAAACACAGACTCGTTGTACCAGAGGCAAGCGTCCAGTGTGGTGGACCTCAGCCATAAACAAGCACTACAACACAAGGAAGGAGGTACTACAAGATAGAGCGATATCCGTGGAAGGGTAGACACCCCTGCTCAATATAGGTGAAACACTGAGTTCCCCATGAAATCATCCAAGGCGAATATTGGGAGTAAACCCACTAAGGGCTCACGGGACAACAATGAGGCCTTTTATACATCGTTACACACCTGGGAGGAAACTCCCAGATATGCTCAGAATAGGCTCAGAATGCTGTAAATATCACTGAACCTACAGACATTGCCAACATACTGGCTGACAGGTTCAGTGCAGATTTCTCCACCCACCCCTCCACCACAACTGGAGAGATATGTATGAAAGAGGATTGTAGCCCCCCAAACATCTCAAATGCTCAGGTGGGAACTGCTCTATCCAAGGGAAAGGACGCAGCATCCATGGGACCAGATGGTGTCCCTGGTTTTGTGCTCCATGAACTCACTCAAGAATTAAACCCGCAGTCAGGGCAGCTGTATGATCTTAGCCTCAACTCAGGATATGTTCCCAAGGAGTGGCATATGTCAATGGTGGACCCACTTCACATGGGGGTGCCTCCACCGACCACGGAAACTACCATCCCATCAGCTTGACAAGCAGGGTCTGCTAAGCTATGGAGAAGATCATAATGGAAGTCATAGATGAGGACATAGGGGACTTGCAGACATTAGATCCAACCCAGTTAGGCTTTGTTGAGGGCAGATCATGCCTTTTAAACTTGGTTGACTGTTTCATAACAGACACCAAGGCCATTGACAAGGGCAAGGCACTCCACACAGCCTACCTTGACCTGGCAAAGGCTTTCAACACAATACCCCACTTGGGTATCATTGAAAACATCACCAGCTTAAATGTGAACCCATACATCACAAGATGGGTTGCAAACCGGCTACGTGACAGAACAGACAGGTTCAGACTTGCTGGTGCCATGTCACACTCCACAACTGTCACAAGTGGTGTCCCACAGGGCTCAGTCCTGGGCCCACTATTGCTCAGCATCTACTTTTCAGAAGTACAAGCAAACACAGCAGGATTATGGCTGACAAAGTTTGAAGATGACTGCCGACTGGGAACCATAGTTGGACACCCATCTGACACAGACATCCTTCAGAAGGGTGTCATAGACACGGATAACTGGTGCCAGAGCCATGGCCTTACATTACACACTAAACAATGCATAGCCATACCCTTTGGGAAGAACAAGGTTACCACTAGTTCCCATGTAGGTGGCAATCCTCTAAGCACACAGGAGGTTATCAGGGACCTGGGCACCCAGGTTGAGAGTAACCTTTGTTTGACACTCACGTTGCCAGGGTAGTTAGGTAGAACTTCTACATTGCCCACCTCATCATGCAGGGATTCACATCTAGATCCAGGGAGGTCATTGTTCCCTGTACTCTTCACTCATCGGACCATTGATTGAGTGCAATGCCCCATTCAGCATGTATATGACCCGACACCTATGGCAATTGGATGGGCCCACAAATTCCTCGACAGGAGGAGAAAGGGTCTCAAACATATTTCTTATGCTGCCCGACTGGAGGAATTCCAGCTTGATTCCGTGACTTACCGTCTGCTCAGAGGTGACCTGTGCCTGACATCCAAGGCCATGTCCAAACCTGAGTTAATGTACACGCTTCACCTCAAGACCTCTACATCCATCAGAACTACAGTGGCAGGAGATTTAAACCTCAACACAGATATTAATAGGATGTGCTGGAGGGACAGATTCTTCAACCAGAGAGTCCCTATGCTGTGGAACAACATCCTGGTACATGTGAGGCTGAGTACCTCACTGGCTTTGTTCAAGTGAGATCTTAATCAATGGATGGGAGATTGCAGGTATGCCCCAGGGATAACCTCAGTATCACTGCTTGTCAGAGGCACAGCAATATAATGGGCAAATTATCCGTCAGAGTGAAGGTGCGGCAGACTCCACGGAACTCTGGTCTAGGCTTATAAATGCCCTAGGGCAGATAGCCTAGTATGAACCTGTGAACCTGTGAACATAGGCCTGGGGCAGTTGCTGCTATTAGGACAGTGGTCTGCAGCAAGCTATATAGTAGTAGTCAGTTTTAGCCATTGGTGTTTGACCATGGCTAATGCATGTTGCTTCTTGTTGTGGTAACAACAGGGGTGTGTGGTTATCCATGCCATTTATTGGTAGTCACCCTCATTTTGTATCTTGTTCCATGTTTTTGCACATGTACATCACTGTATGAGGTGTGACCCTGGTAGTGTCAGGGTGCTGATGTGCGCTTTGACCCTGTTTTCTATTACAGCACTGATATGTGCATTCCCTATACTGTGTACATTTACACTGCACACATCTTGCTGTTTATACCTTTGCCATTGGGTAGCATTACATCTAGGTTCCTATCCCTTGTGATAGCTATGAGGTGGGTTTGTGTTTTTGTGGTTTATGATTGGTGAGGGTGGATGTTAGTCATGGTCCTCAGGTGTGCATATGATACATGGTATTACATTACTTAACACATGGCATTCATGCCTCGGGTGGTGCTGCAGGGCTGCCTCTGTCGGATGCACATACTACACTCCCTGTACATTTGGAAGCAGGTTGTGTCATGTTAGGCATCCCTGTTACTGTATGAGTGAGTCAGAGTGGGTATCGGTCCCAGTGTTCCTACTGACCAAGCATATGTGCTATGCTTGCCTCTTTGCCAAGGCCAGGGCATACTGGGCACGCCTCCTTCTGCCTACTGGGACAAGGTCAGGTTGTTCCTCCTCCAAGTCACCCCCTGCCTGTGGTGGCCTTGGCAATGGTGGGGATGTTTGGCCCAGCCCTGTGCTGGTCCTGCTGCAGCTGTTTCCGCAGGATCATATTATGTAGCATAGCACATATCATGATCATTTGGGTACATGTAGTTGGTGTGTACTGCAAAGCTCCACCAGACGTGTCCAGACACCGGAACCGTGACTTGAGCAGCCCAAACACACGCTCTATGATATTACGTGTTTGTGCGTGTGCCTCATTATGGCGTTCCTGTTGGTGTGTGTGCATTTCTGATGGGTGTCATCAGCCACGGCTCAAGTGCATAACCAGCATCGCCCACTAGGTGTCCGTGTGGGAAGTCCCCATTGGCAAATGATTGGTACAGCTGCGTCAGATGCCAGATGTGGGAATCGTGGTAGCTACCAGGGCAGCCAGCACACACATTCATTATTATGCCCTGGGCATCACACACGACCTGGCAGTTGATGGAGGGGTATCCCTTGCGGTTAATGTAGACTCTACCCGCTCACCGGCTGGTGCCTTGATGCGTATGTGCGTGCAGTCTATTGCACCCAGCACCTCAGGGTATCCCGCTATTTGCTGGAAGAGACGCATATTGCTGGACACAACCTCACGGTCACTAGGGACATATATATGATCACTGACATGTGGTGACATGGCATCCAGGAACTGGTGCAGTACCCTGGAGGCTGATGCCTGTGATATCCCCATCATATCGCCAGTTGGTCTCTGAAAGGTACCTGTTGCTAGTATTCTTAGGCCAACACATACCTTGGTTTCCACTGGGATGGGTTCCCCTCTGTTGGTTCTGTGTGTGAGGCGTGGCCTGCACAGCTCAACAATCTGCTGCAGGAGCTCTCTGTCCACTCTATACCGCTCTACTATCTCCAGCTCATGTAACCCATTGTAGGTGACCCTAGGCCTGTATACTCTTCTCCTTCTCCTCACTCTGGGTTGTCTGTCAGCATCTGCATTATCACCACCCTCCGCAATTCGCCTATGTCTGATTATAACAGCTATGGCAGCCCCTAGCATTTCTGCTCTGAGTTCAGCTTTTTTCAGGTTTCAACTCTGATAGCTTAGTTTCTGGCAGTATCTCTTGTGAGAAACAGCCTGCACTGCTCTTTGTTGTGTTTTAAGTGCTGGGTTGGGCTTCTAGTCTGCCTGTGTAATTGCCTGCTTCTAATTGTTTCCACCAATTAACTTTAGTAGTATCTTCTGGCAGTTTCCTGTATTTTGGTTGTTTCCTATTTCCTCTCTGTTTCCTGAGTGGGAGCAGTGTGCACACCGGCTTAAACACGCTCACAGTAACTTAAACGCGTGTACACATCCCTACACGGTGTTACACGCGCGCACACATCCTTACACGGTGTTAGCTAGGCTGATTCATGCTAAAACGCCAAGACACGCCTTACACACGCATGCGCCACGCAAACCGTTGTAAACAGTTTGCAACACGCTCCCACATGTAGAACCTGCCTCACACACGCGCACACGCGCGCATGCACGTATATCAAGAAACTTAGAGTGTAGGGATAGCGTATGCCCTCAATTTCTTGACATTCCCAATGTTCTGTTGGGACACACCTCCCTCCCTGATGTCTGTCTGTCATCTCTTACCTTACATTGCCCTCCAATCTGGTACATTTCTTTCTATCCTTCCCCCCCATGATGTCACCTACCTCTTACTCTGTTCCTCCCCCTTCTCTAACTCTTACACGACTCAGAAAGTGCTCATTACTTATGTGGCAGTGTGATTCAGTATTGTAAGCCTCATTTACATAGGATTGCCTAGTAATGCTTAGTTACATATCTTACATGGAGCTTCCCCCCCTTGACAACCACTAAACGGAGGCCATATTGTTTTTGCTCTGCAAGTCCCTCCATTGACATTTCATGTAATATATAAATCCCACAATTGTGGGCTTATAAGCTTCGGTTTCCAGTTTTAGGTAGCGCACCCGTTTGCGGGTGTGCGCTACAGTTAAACACATAAATCCGTGAAAAAAAAAAGTTATATAACTTTTTTTGCAACACTTTCATGCCAATGGCCACATATTTGGCCATTGGCATGCTTAATGTAACAAATGCACCCTTTATTTGGAGCTGACATAGCTCCGTTTTTAATTTTGCAGAAATGTATTCAGTTGTCAGCTGAGTACATTTCTGCAGCTAACACGTCCGTTACACGGACTGGTTTGGGCTTCGTGGATCGCTCACATACCTCATTTGCATATCTTGGAGCTGCAAATGAGGTATTGAGCATTTCCACGCCCACTCCGTGTAAGAGACGTGTTAGCTGTCTCTTACATGGAGATTTGGGCTGTTGCTGAATCAGGAGGCTTACACGGAGGCTTACACTACTCTTAAACTCCGTGTAAGCCTTCCTGAATCTGGCCCATTCACCTTAAAACTGATAAACTCACTCTTGAACAGGTGAAAGGAAAGTTGTGGAGTATTGTGTCTCCCAGCTATTAGACTGTATACTGTTGTATGTTGATACTGAGGAGGCCAGACATGATGGTAAAATGTCAGAGGAAGGTATGCTAGATTGTAGTAATTACAGGGCCAAAAACGAGTAGTAACGACATCAGCATTCTGTGCACGTTTGTTAAATAAATAAATAATTAAATAACATGGTGAACACAATATCATAACTTATAGTACAAATATTATCATTTAAGCAATGTTTGAATATTTTAGTAATACATATTATGATCTTTCATTAGAACATCACATAATATATAATTTGAAAACACCAATGTTCATGCATTTCTTATGCATTTTGCTTTCATCTTGGCAAACGCAATCTCATAATGTTAACATTCCTCAATATTTTTAAACACAGTCTTTCCTTTGTTTTATTTTTATTCTCCATCCTTTATTTTAATGGTTGCAGAAAATAATTTGTCTGCCTAGGTATGTGCCTTATGGCTAGTTGCATATGTTGTTGTTGTTGTTGTTGTGTCTTTCGGCTTTTCCCGGTTAGGGGTCGCCACAGCAGAACTCCGGTCCGCTAATGATTGGCATTAGATTTTTACGTGCCAAGTTGCCGGCCCTGATGCACAACCTTCAACGAAGGTACGCCCATTCACGCATGTCTCCACACAGAAGACGCTCTAGCTGAGAATCGAACAGGACAATGTCTTACTGTGAGGGGACAACGCTACCGCAGCACCACCAGCGCATATGTAAAGAACAAAAATACTCAGCACTGACAAATGTTTGCCTGAAACACCAGTGTCACAGATAGGGCAACCCACTGGAAATATAAGTGCCTCCCTTGTCTTCCACTATAATATTAATAGCTGTGAAGAAGGGAGAGCAGGCATAGATAATGAGTTTACATTGTTTTTCTTGACTGTTTCTCTCTCTGAATCTCCTTTTCTGTCTGACAGGTCACCCTCTGCTCTGAGGATATCAGCCTTTAGCTGCTGAATACAGAAGGCAGTGTGGAGATGGTAACATCCCAGTCCAGTGTTATAAACATTACAGCCAGGTTTTCCCTGTATGTCCTAATAATTCTCAAGGAAGTAAACACATGCACACACCTTGCACATAGCACAGGAATACCTTTCAAACCCAGATATCAAATATATGACTGTACTGGTCCTGCTCACCACAAGAAAATTATGAAGTTCTAGTGATCTCTGCTGCCAATATTCATTAAGATAGGCAAGCTGGGTATTAAGCACTCAGGCCTTCTTCCTCTGTCTTTATGACTTATCAGTTTATTAACTAAGCTTAGGTCACTAGCAACCCAGAGATGTAATGTGTCCCTCTTCCCTTAGGTAGAAAGGTCTTAAATACAGTATTACACCAAAAATACTGACAGCTGGCAGCCAAGATTTATTCCTAGGTAGTTACTAACCATGCAGTCCACGAGACAATTAAGGATCCTAGCCCAAATTCCTAATTACCTTAAAAACCTATCTGGTAAAGAGAGTTGTTCAAAGTCACACAGCATGCAAATGAAGGCTGAAGTAATCAAACCCAGTATCACAGGGCATCAACTCATTAACAGAGCAGAGCCTTAGTCCTCTGCAATAATTGCCTGGCTCATACCATTATTTCTTACTGTGTGGTACCATGGAAGATCTTGAAATAGATGCTGCTGGGATTTCAACTATGAAGTCACTTAAATGAGTAGAAAGTCGCATATTTAGTGACATGATGCTAAGAACTCCTATTTGAAAGTTTTTTTTTTAGGTTTCTAACATCCTTCATACTAGTCCCCTTTCTGTGGGCTCATTCTTAATTTAACAGTGGAGTTGCAAGTTTTTATGCCACAAGACCCGGCGAGGCTGTATGCCATATATACTTTCTACTCAACCTGCAGAAGAGATAAAAATGTAAGACAGCATTTAAATGATATGCTAGGTGAGTTACAGCCAGATAATACTTGCATATTTGACGTGATGTTGGGGGGAGGTGAATAATTTTAAGTAATGTCCAGAAGAATATGTCACGGATGACAACATGTAGAGGAGAGCATTACAGTGGTCTAAGGTGTAGTGCCTGGCCCCATGGCATATAGTAATAATGCCCTGACTACAGCTTGGATGACCCGCATTCAAATAACAGCTCAGATACAGGAAGGGCTGAGCTTTGGGGGGGGGGGGTTGTTTGAGTCAGTAACAAATGCTGGCTATCCTTTGTAAGGGAATGCCTGCTTAGCCCAGCTGCTCACCACAAGCAAGTGGAAGGCTGTCATGCTGAACCACAGTATAGACCAGGGACATTGGTTTGATGCTATAAAGTTGGTAATGACAGCTTTATTAAGTGAATGGATGAGAACACACACTTACACATAAGGGGAGGACTTTGTAGACCATCACAATTACATGATTGCTCACATCACTCACCAGTGGTGGTTATAGGGCTTAATGAGGAAATACCCTCATAAATGCAGGAGAGACAAAATTCCCCAGTGGATGCCTGGATGACTGCTTCCTCCATTTGACTCTCATGTTTGTGCTGTGGACTCTTCATCCATTGTGGAATGAAAGGGCTCAAAATAGATAGGAGAGGGGACTGATGTTTAGCAGGCACAGATAGGAAAAAACACACAGGGGAAAAAATTATGTAACATAAACACCAAGTGCTGTTAGGAGATGCTGAAGAAACTCAGGGGATAATCTCTGCAGGAAAGACATGAGACTCACGCATTTGAAGAAAAACATTTATTAATGGGGTCATACTATATATAGCTCTTTAATGGCTTTAGAGTTAGGAAAATATACAGCACTGAAATTGCAGAGGATGTGAAAGAGTTTTCTGTTAGCTGTGGTCTGGTTGGGGGTGCTTTTAACTGAGGTACTTATAGTGCAGATACAATTCTGAGAAGGCAAAACGAATATACATAGCAGAGGGGATTTCATATACATTTCTAAGTCTAGGCTTGGGAAAGTGTTATTCAATACTGGGTGCACTAAACTGCTCCTGCAGTGAAGGACAGACTTTTATAGTTTATGGAATTATGTGTATGTAACCTGCTACTTGTTTGGTCTGCTGTATAATTTAGATGCCAAAGAAAACAACAAAAAAAAAAAAACGGAACTATAAACTATACATCAGCTATGCCCACTATATACTGGTTTGATTCTCTTGATGTCCATTTGCTTAATGTTTTACTCTAAATGATTTCCTTAACGAAGCATCATACCCTACTTACCTAGAAAAAAGGCAAAACTGGGTATGGCACTAGTACTGAAGTTAAGGCTAAGGAACGCTAATGAGCTTCATTTTGTAAGACTGGGATGGAATTCTCTATCGCCACTTTCTTTCTTTGTGACTGAGGAAGTAACTATCATCATATAAATACAGGTATATATTCCTAGTGAGAGTATTTGCTTAACAAAAAAATAAATAAAAATAAGCTAACATTGTATTTAGGATTTAAATAGCAGATGGTACTAAACTGAAAGCATTCCAGACACCACACTGTTGCACACATGTAGCCCCCTGTCCAAATGCTGCTTTTGTGACTGGTTGCCATGGTAAAGGACTGACAATATTTAAAAAAATGTAAAACTTGCACCATGAACCAGAAATAAAAGAACGAAAGAAGAAAGAAATGAAATGATGGATTTTAATAAGCTTGCCAGGAAAAAACATCATTGCTGAAAACAGAGCTGCATGGAAACCAACAAATACTGATTCATTAGTGGTTTGTGTTTAAATCTGTACATTTAGGGGGTTTCCTTTACTTTGGGAATACAGTCCTGGTAAATTGCTACATTCATATGGAGTTTCCGCATGACTTTGGGCAATCTGTGCATCTCTTTCTCCATCTAGTGGTCATTTTATGGAACTTTTCCTAGTACAAGAAAGTGAGTGTGTAACCAGCCTGGATTCCTGAATTAATTAATCCACATCTTGCTTGCGGTTATGCTTGCCCTTGCCTTCCTTCCACATGGTCTCTTATTGCTGACCAGATAGTCTTTTCTATCTGCATTAAAATATTCCATTTTTGCTTATCTGATGAGAATTCCTCGGTATGACTTACTTTAAATCAGACTCCTACTTAACCCACAATAAACTAAAGCCATCTGAAATGCATTGCAGTTTTCTAAATGTTCTTAGTGAGGGAAAGAAGCTAGAAACTGTAATATGTGTGAATCTGTAAAGTCTGATAAGAGGAAGAAGCGTTCAACATAGTTGGGGAAACAAACTATAAATTACCTATCAAACATTTCCAAGCAGTCTCTGATCTTTCTAGAAACTGATTGGAATACAGTACTCAATCATTCTTTGAGGCAGCTTAGAGCCATTTTACAAAAAATCAAATTACTTCATGTTATCTAGATATTAGAACTTAATTTCTCTCATCTTTCTTCCATATTAATTTTATTTTATTATTATTTATTATTACTTTTATATACCATGACACTGCTTGATGTGACTCATTAATGACACCTGTATTGTGACAGCCTTTCCCCCCTGTGCAGTCAAAGGAATACTGCTATCCAAACTATTGTTCAAAAAATATCTGTAGCAATTGTAAACAATTCAAAGCTGTTGTACTGCCTCTATATTAAAGAGAACGGATATGAAGAAAATTAGTATCCATAGTAACTGATGCAGAACAAAAAATGGAAACGTTCATATGACCCAAAAGTTTATTTGCTAATGTGTTCTCTTTTATGAAGAGCATGTTTATAAGTAACAGTAATGCAAGGTATACTATAAGGGTCTCTGCTATATTCTGATTTTGCTGCATAAATGAATTTATATAATTTAGATGTATGGTTCTAAGGTGTACTCCTTGTATGCCCAAATGAAACAAACAGCACCTCCAAAACTCTGGGTAATATATATATATATATATATATATATATATATATATATATATATATATATATATATATATACACACACACACACACACACACACACACACACATATATATATATATATATATATATATATATATATATATATATATATATATATATATATATATACACACACACACACACACACATATACACACACACACACACACACACACACACACACACACACACACACACACACACACTGTATATATTGTGCATTACTGCTTTCATGTTTTTATGTTGCCTTCCTATACTTTGTCCTTTCTCCTGGGCTGGGCCTGAAAATAGTCCATGCGAATCAGTGCTCAATCCTGGATAACAAATGTACAAATAAATATGAATTGCCCATTTTCTCCCAGAGTGTATTACCATACAAAAGTAGATATAGGGCAACAAAGTCACCACAACACCTTATATTTTGCATTCAGAGATAATATTTTAAAGGATTGCTAAGACAGAGGATGGCAGGAAAGATGAGTCAGAGAGTTTGTTATTCAGTAATTTGGGGATAAGGCAGCATTGATAGGTTATCATTCAGGGTATGTTTTAAGAGGATGACTGCAAATCCAAACAAAGCACTGTGAGAAAGAAAGTTGCTCTAAATTTATTTATCTGTGCTATTAATAATACTCAATGCATCGAGCTATACAACATAAGTGACAGTTGTTATTTATATTAGTAATTTGCAAAGAAAAGTTGAAAGAAAGTTTGGAGCATACAACTACAAAACAATGCTTTTTGCAGGGCAGTAAGTTCACCCCTGTGCTGTCTTATGTGGTGAGCTGTGCTCCCACAGCCCTAGTACTTAAATATGTAAACTCCAAGATTGCACCACATCAAGGAAAGGGCATTTTCCCCAGCCCTGGTATCACAGAAATTTTGTTCAACTGTTGACCTGCTTTCCTGTTGACCACATTAATCTGCAAGAAAGCTGTCAACTAAACCACATTTTGGCTAATGTCATGCCTCCCTTATAATCTCTCTCTCTCTCTCTCTCTATATATATATATATATATATATATATATATATATATAAAATGTGCAAACATCCATAAAAGTGAATGATTACAAAGCCAGTTTTCAGCCTTTTGGCTCCTTTGCATGTCAGAATACAGAACAATGGGGTATGGCAATTTGCTCTTACTCCACTATTGTGTAATCTCAGAGTTAGCAAATGTAAGTAGTGGGGCGGGTAGGGCATAGGAGGGCTTACAAAACTACAGAAACTGTTTTTTAACCTTTTTGTGCTTGTTTCTTCTTAGATTCGATCTAAAAAGATTACTGTTTTTGTAGTTGGTCAACAGGCGGTTCATTCATTGATGAGACAATCGTATAAATAGTTATTTTGTATTATAAACACACACACACAGACACACAGACACACACACACACACACACACACATATATATATATATATATATATATATATATACACATATATATATTGGTCACCTTTGGAAGCTCAAAGTTTCAAAACTTCGAACTTCATATAGTCGAGATCATAAGATCAAAGTTTTGAAACTTTGAGTGGTTGAAATGGAGATCGCTGTATAGCATGGAATGGGGAATTTACTGTTCTCTTCACTGTAGAGTGATCTTGGAGTTGGCATATTTAATTAGCAGAGGGTGGGGGGGTGCAAGTTTGCCCCCCCTGCATAAACGTAAAAAAAATTGTTTTTATTTTTTTAAATGAAGTTTCGAACTTTCAAAACTTTGATGTTATGGACTCAACCATATGAGTTTTGAAGTTTGAAGTTTTGAAAGTTCGAGCTTCCAAAGTAGATAGATAGATAGATAGATAGATAGATAGATAGATAGATAGATAGATAGATAGATATGGATTCTCCAGGTATGACTGAAAGTACCTGTAATCAACAGGTATTTATGTGGTACACTTCCTTGGCAAATGGAATAAGAACAAGTACATTTGTGTGACCAGCTCACGTGTGTGTGTGTGTGTGTGTGTGTGTGTGTGTGTGTGTGTGTGTGTGTGTGTGTGTGTGTGTGTGTATCACAGAAGAGAGAGAAGGTAAGTTTTAATTTTTCAGCACTTTCTCTTCTTCACATTTTTGGATCTTGGTATATGTATACATACACATATAAATATATAGTTTGGAGTTGAGGGCTTATCCCCACTTCAGGGGTATGGGGAGAGCTTGCATCAAGTAAAACACAATTATTTTTGTGTTTTGTGGTCCCCCCCTCCCATTCTGTCCCTGCTACTGATCATTAGGACTCCTGGTGTCTATCCTTGTTTTTGGGCATACCTACCCCTCTTGGCCTCCACTGGACTTGCTCCTATAAGGGTCCCATCCAATGAGGACATTGAGGTATGCCAGCACAGTGTCATGCTGCTCCAGGGTGTTTTTCCTAATCTTCTCTATCTCATGTGTCAACAGCAGCATACTGTATTGAGGATTGAAATGGACACAAAGAGCTAATCTGCTCCTCACTTCCGCAAGGAGCTGACATATGCTGCCGCTCCATTCACCCTAGGAAGTACTCTGCAGTTGTTTCTCCAGTCCCCTTCAGAAAACTCTAGCTGCATTGTGTGCCCCCATGGACATACCATTCCCTCTGGCTGTACAGGCACACCTTTCCTTTCTGCCTGCATCTCAGATGCCATGACAGCTAATCAAACCTGGGTCACCATCATTATAGTCAGGGCTTAATCCCTATATGACACAGAACTGGCTAGTATTGTGGTCTCTGATATCTGCTATATATTTGTTGCATTTTGTGTGTGGTTGGTATGATGTATTTTGTGTATTTGGATGTTGGTGTGTAAGTTGTGATGAATGAGGTATTGGAGTAAATGTGTGCCTGTGTTAAGTATATGTTGGCAGTCTAAAAGCTTACAGATTTTTTTAGAAAAGTGTCATGATAGAAAGTACCATTTCCCCATGCACTGACTGTATACAGTCTATCCAGAGATCTGCATAACACACTGTGCCACCTGTTCTATTCAATAGATTCTTTGCCATACCTCGTTAAAAGTGGATGAGCCATAACTGCAAGTGCTGCAACATCAAAAAATAAAGTGCAAATGTCAAAAAAGTTACAGTGAATCTCAACACTCACTGCAATGCCATTATAGCATTTAACTGCTACCTATGTATACTAACTTTAACATCACTTTACCTTAGAGGAAGGGGACACCATAGCTATTGTGATCTTTTGGAGTCATTAGCTCAACAGAAATATAACTTAATCACTGCGTGAACCACCATTTTTTATCTTATCTGGTCCACTGGCCTGTGTTTGTAAAATAAGTTACCCATAAACTGCAAGTTTCAAACAAAACAATGTGTTTTACTGAACAAGCAGTAATACAAAGAAACAATGAACTCACTGTACTAGATTACCTTTCAACAGTAATTAGCCAAACAAAATAATGATGTTCTCCTGTATATGACCTTTTTGCACATATCATACTGCAAGTTATACAGTTCATTTGGAAGGTGGCAGGTCCTTTAATAAGGACAGCCTATTTCTCAACAGAAAAAACAATTCAGTCATTTTTTCTTCTCTTCTAACAGTTCCATTTCAGCTCAACGAAGAACCAGATAGCCACAGATGCAGTAAAGTAGCAGCACAAGTTTTAACAGATCTTTCAGCCACTTGAACTTTATCAGATCAACTCAGCAAAGAGTATTCCTTCACTGACAGGCATTCCATCTCATTTTCTCCTAGGATCATCTCTCTCCTGATCTCTGTTCCCTTAATAGCTGTCCATTAGTCCTGTCCTATGCTTCTCCATGGAGCTTCCCTGTCATGATGCTCTTCCTTCTCAGCACAATAAAATCCTTCTCAAGCTTTCTAATCCTCAGCCTGGTTTTATTTACATTATACCTGTCTGTGAGTACCCATGCCTACTGTGGTACTCTGTGTAGGCCTTCCTGTCTAGTGAGAGTGCTTGGCTCTGCTCTTGTCAATTAACAGTCTCACTTTTGTAGGGAAAGGAGTTACTTTTTGCTCCACTCTAAAATTCTGACAACTCCCTCTAGCTCTTGGAATATTTTTTGCGTGCTTCAGTACCACAGGTCACACACTAGGGGATGCTATATTGCATAACACCTACAGCTCAGATCTGGGGTTTGAATTCCTTGTTTTGCAAGTCAGCATTCATATCAGCTGGCTTCTTGTTTTTATGTCAGTGAGGCTTCATCTTACTGTCCAGTTCTGCCACGACTATCATCAATACCATCTTTACTGTTGCCATACGGTGCTTTGCCAGCTGGGTTCCTGTTCTGACTACAGATCATTTGTTGAACCCTGTACAAACCACAGTTAACAACATTTCTTCCTTTATTTCCTTCATTCTGCAGCATCAGTTCTGTAATTGCACCCTCTATCACCACCACAGTACTGACTTTTTGCTTTTTTTTTTTTCTGAGCAGATTTCAGGTCTCCCGTCCCTTCTCAACCTGATGCAAACTGTAATGAAGACAATTTAATTCTACCTTCACTTTTGTCATCGTAGCTTGTTCATTACACATCTAGTCATACACTTTCATCTCTAATTCTTGGATGTGTTCTTTTGCTTTGATAATCACTTTTTTTTGTTTTGCTCATGTATGTCTCCATGGGACCTGAAGTTCTGTGCAGTGCTTTCCAGAAGCATATTTCTCTATGTTACTGGTTCTTTCTATTTTACCAGTGTGGGTGTAAGATGGTATCTTCATTTCACAGTTTTTAATTTTAACTTCCAGTTCTTGTCTTTCTTTTACACTTTGTTCATGTACAGATGGGTCTGTTTCATTTAGAGTTGTAGATTTGTCATTTAGTTCTACAGATTCCAGGGATTCTTCACGATCACCTCCACTGAAGACGTAGACAGTAAAGGCATCTTTAAATCAGCAATCTTCTTGTAGAAGTTGCAGAATACTGGCTTTCTCCTTGCTTCTTTTTATTTTGGGTTTCTCCAAGGTGACAGTTCAAGAACAAATTTTAATTTTGAACTTTGGCAAAGTTTTCATATGCTGAAACTGACATATATCTCTCTTTCTCTCACAGTGTGCATTCTACCACCCATTTCTGACACTTCATCTTTATCACCTCTAACTTCCTCAACTATTCTGCCTTTACTGCCAACTAGGTTTCTGTTCCTTACAGTTGTACTGGTTGCACCACTGCTTTCTACACCTTACATTCCAGCTTCTTTGGATTCTTCTGTCATACACTACCAAGGACACTCTGTACTAGTTTGCTGTGGCCCCTCTGATTCTAGCTTTGTCCTCCTCATTTCGACTTATTTTCTCCTCAACCACCATCCTAGGTACTTGAAGCTGTTAACCTGTTCCACTATTTTCCCTTCTATCTCATTTCTCATCCTCTTCTGATTTCCTGCATTTGCTGCTATCATAACTGTCTTATCTGTACTCAGTTTCATCCCATGTGTCTTGAGTTTTGCTCAGTCTGCCTGTAATGCTACATCATCTCCATAAAGCACCTTTGTTGATCTGTCCCCTCTGACCTGTTTGCTAATGTAGTCCATCACTGTATAAATAGCAGTGAGCTCAGAGATGAACCCTGATACACACTCACTCCCAATGAGATTCCCCTCTGTGAGCCCAAACACTGTTTAGAATTGAGTTCTTAGGTCCTCGTACATAAGTTCATAGGTTCATAGGTTGGTACTAGGCTATCGGCCTTAGGGCCTATACAAGCCTAGCCATAACAATTCCCTGGCTATTACTTCCCTGTTCCCCTGTCTAACAGGGTGATTGACGTGATCCCTGGGGTGAATTTCCTATCTCCCATCCAATCGTCAAGGTTCTTTTTGAACAGGACCAAAGAGGCGCTCAGCTTGACATGTATGGGCAGTCTATTCCAGGCTATGGGGAGTCTCTGGGTCAGGAACCTATCCCTCCAGCATGTCCAACAGCTCTGGGTTTGACATGGCCTTGTATATTAAGCATATCACCTCTGAGCAGGCGATATGCGACAGAGTATAGCTGGAGTTTTTTTACATGATCAGCTTAGGGCATCTGCTTTAAGCTTGTGATTCTTTTAGTGAGGTATTTCTGTGGCCTTTCCAGTTGTCGCAGATGTCTTGTGAGGTTCATACCAAACGGGGCATTGTACTCTATAACGGGTCTAATGAGGGATGGGTACAGTGGGACAATGACCTCTTTCTTTCTGGATGAAAAGCCCTTAATGATGAGGTATGCCACATAGAAGGATTTCCTGACTGTTGTGGAGATGTGGTTATCGAAGGTGAGACCACTGTCGACTTGTGTCCCTAAGTCCCTTATCACACTTTCGGTGTTTAGTGTACTGCCACTTATGTGGTAATTCATGGGTACATGTTTTTTCCCAAAGGGGATAACTATACATTTCTTGGCATTGAGCTTGAGCCCATGGCTCTGGCACCAAGCATCTGTTTCTGTAAGGCCTCTTTGTAGAATATCCACATCCTTTGGGGATTCAGTAATGGCTCCCAATTTGCAGTCATCTGCAAACCTTGTTAGCCAGAGTCTCTTAGTGCTGGCCTGTACTTCAGAGAAGTAGATGCCAAACAAGAGCGTTCCCAGGACTGAACCCTGAGGTACTCCACTTGTCACTTGCCTGGAGCTGGATTTTGAGTCGGCTACTTTTACAGTGTGGGTTCTGTCAGTAAGCCAGTTGGCAACCCATCGAGTGACATAGGGATTAATGCCCAGCTTAGTAATTTTATCTATGATTCCTGAGTGGGGGATAGTGTCAAAGGCCTTGGTGAAGTCCAGATAGGCTGTATGGACCACCTTGCCCTTATCCACAGCTCTGGATACTGATTTAAAGAAGTTAATCAGGTTGAGGAGACAAGATCAGCCCTTTACAAAACCAAACTGGGTGGGGTCCAGTGTTTGCAGGTTGCCAGTGTCTTTGTTTATAAGTTCCATGATAATGCATTCCATGGCTTTACAGATCAGGCTCATCAGACTCAATAGTTCCCGGGATCCAAGGTGGATTCCCCTTTGTGGAGTGGGATAACTGTAGCTGTGCGCCACTCATTGGGCACAAAGCCTGAGGTGAGGCTATGATTAAACATGACACTTAGGTGAGGTGCCAGTTCATTTTGTAGTTCATGTAGCACACAGCCCAGGATGTCGTCTGGTCCCATGGATGCTGTATTCTTAGCTTTGGAGAGTGTGTTTTTTTACCTGTGTGGCCATGATTACCGGAATTTAGCAATCTTTTGGTATTGAGCTGGGCCCTTTAGGAGGCGAGAGGGGGGTGAAGTTGGCACTGAAGTGATCTGCCAGGATATTGGCAATATCCTTGGGATCAGTATATTTAATGCCATTCTGTTGTAGCTCAGAAGAGATCTGAGCATTGCCATTTAGATTCTTGACATAACTATAGAATTGCTTGTGGGTGTCCTTGGAATCTTTGGCAATTTTATTTTCGTAACTAGCTTTGGAGGATTTTATGAGGGATCTCAGCTTCTTACTGAGGCTGGTAAGGGAGTATTTTGCATCCTGGGATTTTCCTCTTTTCTGCAACAGTTTTTTCCTTCTGTTGTATAGTTTATTTATGGCAGGGGACCACCAGATTGGCTTCTTTTTTTTGGAGAAGAGCATCTTGGTTCTATTTGGAATGGCACGATTCATGCATGAGTGGATGTGCTCGTACAGTGCCTTAGTGTAGGATTCAGCAGTCGAACTTTCAGTTCCGATCTGCATGGGTGTAGTGAAGTTTGCCACTTTTGACTTGAGTAGCATGAAGTTATCTTTGGAGGAGTTTTTTTATGGAGGTTTCCCTACTGGGGGTGGGGGTGGGATGTGACGTCAAGGGTGATTAGCTTATGGTCAGACCTGACCAACAAGGGGGTGACCACTAGCATGGAGCATCAATCTCCCATATTGGTAATGACCAAGTCTAGGATATTTGAGCCCCTGGTGGGACTATGGATTAGTTGATCAAGGACATTGGAATTTATGAATTCCAAGAACTGTTGGGCTAAGGTGTTGGTAAGAGAAAAGTTTTCCCAATTAATGGCAGGGTAGTTGAAATCACCCAGTATTAGGGTGTTTGGTTGTATCTTAATACTTTCCAGTATGTTTAGAAAGGTGTAGTGAGAATCTTGGGGCATGGTGGGGGATCTGTAGCAAGCTACAATTTGGATTGCAGTCTTACCTAGTATTAGTTGTACCTGTAGAATTCCAGATGCATTGTGTTGGGCAACTAGCATGGAGGTGTGAATATCCTTGGTGAATATGGTCACTCCTCTGCCTTTAGTGTTTCGGTCCTAGTTTGGTGGCCGAAAAGTGTGATAAGAGTTGTAGCCTGATATTGCAGGGGTGATCTCTGGAGCCTTGAACCAGGTCTCAGTTACTGCACAGATATCGATGTTCTCCATTTTTAGAAGTGCCTCGAGAGAGTGCATTTTGAGGTTTAGACTTCTAACATTGAGTAGCATTACCTTCAGATTTTGCGTGCTTTTATCTGTTACAGTGGTGGTTTTGTCCTTTGAACCTTGCCTAAAAAAGGAACTATAGGGGTGGCAAGAGCCTTAGCCAGTAACCTGAATCCCAGGGTCGACAGGTGCAAACCATCTCTGGCAAAGCATCGTGGTCTGTTGATCATGTCATCCCAGGCAGACAGATACTGGATCCCCTTTGAATGACACCAGAAACTTAGCCAATTGTTGAAGTCAATCATTTTGTCCTTGTACTGTGGTATCATTCTGGGTGAGGGCAGGACTAGCCTGCACTAATTCTACCAATATTTCTAGGACTTTGAATCACCATCAAACTGCCCAAATCAGCTTTCCTGGGACCTTGTCATATGCGTTCATTAAGTCTAGGAATGCAGAGGTGGACTCTTTCCTCATCTATAGTGTCTTCTCAATTATCTTAATTCTTATCTAATAGACAGCAATCCATATGCTGGCAAACTGTCTCCTCCTCATTTCTGTCTGTCAACACCGGTGTTCCTCAAGGCTCTATTTTGGGTCCCCTCTTGTTTAATATTTTCACAAACAAATTATGCTCTGCAACTAACCTCTCTACAATTTTACAATATGCTGATGACTCTACCCTTATTACCACCACCCACAGCATCCCAGAACTCTTTGCTCTAACCCAAAACACTTTCACTTCCATCGAAACTTGCCTCACTGATAATAAACTAATATTAAATCCTAAAAAAAAATAAACGTTGCTACTTTTCCTTCCTAAAACACTGGCACAACATAAACCTTCTTTCTCCATCACATCCCTTAACAATACCATCATCAAACCTGAACTCTGTACTTAATTACTTGGTGTCACCATTGACGATGAACTAAAATGCGACATACACATCAATCAATGCATTAAAAAAACAAAAGTAGGTCTTCTGTACTGTAATCATAAATTGCTTTCATCCTCCACCAAACCCTCCCTTGCCCTGTCTCTTCTCTTACCCTGTCTTCTGTATGCAGCTCCAGTCCTTATGAACCTTCTGGCAGCTCTTCTGTCCAAATTAGAGCAAACATACAATAAAATAGCTAGATTTGCCTCCAGTCTCCCCTATAAATCCCACCACTGCCTCACCCTTAAGTCATTACAATGGCCTGAATTCCCTAAACAAATTCTCCTTCCACAACTGCATATTACACACTCAGTTCTCTATAACCTCACTTCCTGTTCCTGCAACTCTAATTTAGTATCTCAATATAACCCCCGACGTCAGCTTCATACATTTGACAAACATCTTCTGGACATCTACAAACCATCAAAAAATATTGGAAAGTCACTTTATAAATACTCTGTAGCTCATTCCTGGAACTCCCTATCTCTTAATATAAGAAGTAACCCCCATAAGTTCAATTCAAACTTGCCCCAGGATTCAAGAAACTCTGTGCAGGAATAGTCCTATTCCTGCACAGAGTGGACTGTGTCTATTTCCGCTTAGCTTTAACAGCAGCGCACCCTGCATATTCATGAAGGTGTGCTACTGCTAAGGCTACATGGACACAAAGACTACTGTGTGCAGGGGGGCGTGTTTAAGTAGTGCATACACATCTAATACACTCCCTGCACTCAGAAAGTGCCATATGGCACTATTTAAATGCATGTCAGTGTCTGCGGACACTGAAAGCAAAAATAAAATAGCTATTTCAATGTCCATGGACACTGAAATAGCTAGTACATCTGGAAATAAATGCAGGGGGTGTGTGACAGGTTCTGCCACACACCCCCTGCATTGTCAAAGTGCTGTACGGCACTTTGCCTCACAACTGCACAGATTTTCACAGAATGTCCATAGTGTTGGCTTACATATTTGATGAGGCATATCTCTCAACTACACAGATCTTTGCAAAATGTCCTTAGTGTTGGCTCACATATTTGGTCAGGCATACCTCACAACTGCACAGATCTGCACTGAATGTCCAGAATGTTGGCTCACATATTTTGTCAGGCATACCTCGCAACTGCACAGATCTTTGCTGAATGTCCATAGTGTTGGCTCTCATATTTGGTCAGACATACTTCACAACTGCACAGCTCTTCACAAAATGTCCAGTATTTTGCCTCATATTTTTGTCCTGTCCCTCATGCAAATTGTGTTTTATTTTTGTATTTAAAAATAATAAAAAACAAACCGACCACTGATAGACACAAAAACCAGCAGCAGTCCAAAAATTCACTGACCAATTGTTCAATCCAAAAGTAGATTTAATAGAACCACTCCACACTATGGTGTAAAACAGATAAAATACACAAGAAATGGTGCTGTATTAAGACAGACGAAAGCACTTATCTACGATACGGCATAATTTCTTGTGTATTTTATCTATTTTACACCATTGTGTGGAGTGGTTCTGTTAAATCTACTTTTGGATTGAACAATTGGTCGGTGAATTTTTGGACTGCTGCTGGTTTTGGTGTCTATCAGTGGTCGGCTTGTTTTTTAGTTTTGTTGTGACCACTTTACCCACGTTTTCTTTATTTAGAAATAATAACAGACATCTGAGTATCAGATTTCATACCCTTCAGAAAATGCATGCTAATGCACAACGGTTCCCTATTATATGATCGAAGATGCATTCTTTCGATTGCGTCTTGATCGAACTTGAAAGCACGAAATGGGAAAATACGGAAACAGCATATAAGCAAATTCTTTCCCTGGGATAGAAATCACTTGGCCGCCTTCGTTATTTTGCCATATTTGTCACTGTAGTGCGATCTTGGAGTTGGTATATTTAAGTAGGGGGTTGTGGAGAGTGAAGCCCCCCACTTTATGTAATGTTTTAAATTTTTTTTTTCTTTTTTGGAACAGCGATTTTTTTCCCTGGGAAAAAAATTTCTGTTCTAAGTGTTCGGGATTGTAAGCTTTCGCTTACATGGGGTCGATAAATCAGCATTCACTTTTTTAACCGTTCGCTGATTTAATATAGACCCTGCACAACCTGTGAAATATTGTTCTGACAAACTTAGAAAGTTGATAGAATGACAGGTTGTGCATTACCAAATGCTAAATATTAGTATTATGGATATATCTCATTAAAATGTTTATATATATATATCTATATATATATATATATATATATATATATATATATATATATATATATATATATATATATATATATATATATATATATATATATATATATATAGATATTTTTTTTTTACATATAAGTGGTGTTTAAGCGTAGTTTAGTATGTTTGTGCTTCACGTTGTAAGACCTGAATACAAAATTGCAGGCAAATCTTCAGCAATGAAACAACATAGCTGTTAGTGCTCCGGCTTGGTGTTCGGGGTTCGAGTACCAAGGCAGCCCAATCCTTTTTTTAATGGGAAAGCATTGTTACATGAATTTTATTTTTATTTTTTCACAAAGATGTAGGAATTGATATTTGTTAACCAGGGTAGTGTATCTGTTCCAGTATTGCAGTGTCAGTAGATATATGATGTGAACTGTGCTATCACCCTTTATTATTTTCCTTTTATTTATTTATTTTTTAAATGAAGGCATGTTTAAGTGTGTTTAAGCAGCGCTAAGTGATGCTAAGCTATATTAAGCTCCTTCAGGGCTAAGCGGCTTTTAGCAGCACTTAAGTCGTGCAAACCCATGCAGACTCACTTACAACTGCTTAAAACTGCTCTAATCCCTCTGTCTTCAGCAGCCACTGTTCTGACTAGCAACAAAATGATCAATCCTGGCAAGTTTCAAAACCAGGACCCTGTATACTGCAGTCAGAAAATCTACCACTACATCATATGAGCTATAAGGCTTGCTAGTGTTTTAGTAAAAATATCATGCATAATGGTCTTCTGTAGAATCAATAATGCTTTGCCATATATATATATATATATATATATATATATATATATATATATATATATATATATATATATATATATTTAGACATACACACACACACACACACACACACATATATATATATATATATATATATATATATATATATATATATATATATATAGGCATAATTGTTATAATTTCCATATTTCTCTTTCATGTATTAGTGAAGCTGAAGCATG